>NC_053025.1:392902534-393202534 GCF_003073215.2 Triticum urartu
CACATAGTTGCATAACTATTCAACTACTCATTGATCTTCACTTATATCTTTCAGAGTAGTTTGTCATTTGCTCAAGTGCTTCACATATATCTTTTAGAGCATGGTGGTAGTTTTATTTTGAATAAATAGATAAACTCTCATGCTTCACTTATATTATTTTGAGAGTCTTAAATAGCATGGTAATTTGCTTAAAATCCTAATATGCTAGGTATTCAAGAATAATAAATTTCTCTTTATGAGTGTGTTGAATACTATGAGAAGTTTGATACTTGATAATTGTTTTGAGATATGGAGATGGTGATATTAGAATCATGCTAGTTGAGTGGTTATGAATTTGAGAAATACTTGTGTTGAAGCTTGTGATTCTAGTAGCATGCACGTATGGTGAACCGTTATGTGATGAAGTCGGAGCATGATTTATTTCTTGATTGTCTTCCTTATGAGTGGCGGTCAGGGACGAGCGATGGTCTTTTCCTACCAATCTATCCCCCTAGGAGCATGCGTGTAGTACTTTGTTTCGATAACTAATAGATTTTTGCAATAAGTATGTGAGTTCTTTATGACTAATGTTGAGTCCATGGATTATACGCACTCTCACCCTTCCACCTTTGCTAGCCTCTCTAGTACCGCGCACCTTTCGCCGGTACCATAAACCCACCATATACCTTCCTCAAAACAGCCACCATACCTACCTATTATGGCATTTCCATAGCCATTCCGAGATATATTGCCATGCAACTTTCCACCATTCCGTTCATCATGACACATTCATCATTGTCATATTGCTTAGCATGATCATGTAGTTGACATCGTATTTGTGGCAAAGCCACCGTTCATAATTCTTTCATACATGTCACCCATGCATCATTGCACATCCCGGTACACCGCCGAAGGCATTCATATAGAGTCAACATTGTTCTAGTATCGATTTGTATCATTGAGGTGTAAATAAATAGAAGTGTGATGATCATCATTCAATAGAGCATTATCCCAAAAAAGGCCAAACAAATAAAAAAAGAAAGGCCATAAAAAAGGAAAGGCAAAAAAGGCCAAATCAAAAAAAGAAAATAAATAAAAAGGGGTAATGCTACTATTCTTTTTTCCACACTTGTGCTTCAAAGTAGCACCATGTTCTTCATATAGAGAGTCTCATATGTTGTCACTTTCATATATTACTGGGAATCTTTCATTATAGAACTTGGCTTGTATATTCCAATGATGGGCTTCCTCAAAATTCCCTAGGTCTTCGTGAGCAAGCGAGTTGGATGCACACCCACTTAGTTTCTTTTTGAGCTTTCGTACACTTATAGCTCTAGTGCATCCATTGCATGGCAATCCCTACTCACTCACATTGATATCTATTGATGGGCATCTCCATAGCTCGTTGATACGCCTAGTCGATGTGAGACTATCTTCTCCCTTTTTATCTTCTCCACAACCACCATTCTATTCCACCTATAGTGCTATACCCATGGCTCACGCTCATGTATTGCGTGAAGATTGAAAACGTTTGAGAACATCAAAAGTATGAAACAATTGCTTGGCTTGTCATCGGGGTTGTGCATGATTTAAATATTTTGTGTGGTGAAGATAGAGCATAGACAGACTATATGATTTTGTAGGGATAGCTTTCTTTAGCCATGTTATTTTGAGAAGACATAATTGCTTAGTTAGTGTGCTTGAAGTATTATCATTTTTATGTCAATATGAACTTTTGTCTTGAATCTTATGGATCTGAATATTCATGCCACAATTAAGAAGAATTACATTGAAATTATGCCAAATAGCATTCCACATCAAAAATTATCTTTTTATCATTTACCTACTCAAGGACGAGCAGGAATTAAGCTTGTGGATGCTTGATACGTCTCCAACGTATCTATAATTTTTGATTGCTCCATGCTATATTATCTACTGTTTTGGGCATTATTGGGCTTTTTTATCCACTTTTATATTACTTTTGGGACTAACCTATTAACCGGAGGCCCAGCCCAGATTTGTTGTTTTATGCCTATTTCAGTGTTTTGAAGAAAAGGAATATCAGACGGAGTCGAAACGGAACGAAATCAACTGGAGTAGTTATTTTTGGAAGGAAACACACCCGCTGGACTTGGACCCTATGTCAAGGAAGGAACGAGGTGCTCACGAGGGTGGGGG
This sequence comes from Triticum urartu, assembly GCF_003073215.2. Classification (NCBI taxonomy): domain Eukaryota; kingdom Viridiplantae; phylum Streptophyta; class Magnoliopsida; order Poales; family Poaceae; genus Triticum; species Triticum urartu. Next base: position 392,904,692 of record NC_053025.1, read on the forward strand.
CACGCCTCCCCCCTAGGGCGTGCCCTCCTATCTCGTGGGGCCCCCGTGGCTCCCCTAACGTACCTCCTGCACCCATATATACCTACGTGACCTAAAACTTCCAGAACGCAACATAGATCGGGAGTTTCGCCACCAGAAGCCTCCGTAGCCACCGAAAACCAATCTAGACCCGTTCCGGCACCCTGCCGGAGGGGGCAATCCCTCACCAGTGGCCATCTTCATCATCCCGGTGCTCTCCATGACGAGGAGGGAGTAGTTCTCCCTCGGGGCTGAGGGTATGTACTAGTAGCTATGCGTTTGATCTCTCTCTCTCTCTCGTGTTCTTGAGATGATATGATCTTGATGTATCGCGAGCTTTGCTATTATAGTTGGATCTTATGTTTCTCCTCCCCCTCATCTCTCTTGTAATGAATCGAGTTTCCCCTTTGAAGTAATCTTATCGGATTGAGTCTTTAAAGATTTGAGAACACTTGATGTATGTCTTGCCGTGGATATCTGTGGTGACAATGGGATACCGCGTGCCACTTGATGTATGTTAAGGTGACCACCTTGCGGGTTCATGAACCTATGCATAGGGGTTGGCACACGTTTTCATCGTGATTCTCCGGTAGATCTTTGGGGCACTCTTTGAGGTCCTTTCTGTTGGCTGAATAGATGAATCTGAGATTGTGTGACGCATATCGTATAATCATACTCACAGATACTTGAGGTGACATTAGAGTATCTAGGTGACATTAGGGTTTTGGTTGATTTGTGTCTTAAGGTGTTATTCTAGTACGAACTCTAGGGCTGTTTGTGACACCTATAGGAATAGCCCAACAGATTGATTGGAAAGAATAACTTTGAGGTGGTTTCGTACCCTACCATAATCTCTCCGTTCGTCCTCCGCTATTAGCGACTTTGGAGTGACTCTTTGTTGCATGTTGAGGGATAGTTTTATGATCCAATTATGTTAGTATTGTTGAGGGAACTTACACTAGCGAAAGTATGAACCCTAGGCCTTATTTCCTATCATTGCAATACCGTTTACACTCACTTTTATCACTTGCTACCTTGCTGTTTTTATATTTTCAGATTACAAAAACTATTATCTACTATCCATATACCACTTGTATCACCATCTCTTCGCCGAACTAGTGCACCTATACAATTTACCATTGTATTGGGTGTGTTGGGGACACAAGAGACTCTTTGTTATTTGGTTGCAGGGTTGCTTGAGAGAGACCATCTTCATCCTATGCCTCCAACGGATTGATAAACCTTAGGTCATCCACTTGAGGGAAATTTGCTACTGTCCTACAAACCTCTGCACTTGGAGGCCCAACAACGTCTACAAGAAGAAGGTTGTGTAGTAGACATCAAGCTCTTTTCTGGCGCCTTTGCCGGGGAGGTTAGCGCTTGAAGGTATATCTTTAGATCTTGCAATCGAGGCAACCCAATATTATTTTTGTCCCTTGATTTTTGTTCCTGTTTAGTAATAAATAATACATCTAGCCTCTGTTTACATGTGGTTCTATGCTTTTAATTATTGTTTGTGCCAAGTAGAACCTTTGGGAAGACTTGGGGAAAGTCTTGTTGATCATGCTGTCAAAAAGCAGAAACTTTAGCGCTCGCGAGAATTGCTGCCATTTTTATTTGGAGAGTGATATTTAGTTAATTCTTTTTTAAGATGATTAACAGATAAATTCCTCAGGTCCCACAATTTATTTTAGAATTTTATGAGTCCAAGAAGTATATGTTTGATTCATATTACTACAGACTGTTCTGTTTTTGACAGATTCTGTTTTTCATGTGTTGTTTACATATTTTGATGAATCTATGGCTAGTAAAATAGTTTATAAACCGTAGAGAAGTTGGAATACAGTAGGTTTAACACCAATATAAATAAAGAATGAGTTCATTACAGTAACTTGAAGTGGTGATTTATTTTCTTATACTAAGGGAGCTTACGAGTTTTCTGTTAAGTTTGTCTTGTGAAGTTTTCAAGTTTTGGGTAAGGATTCGATTGACTATGGAATAAGGAGTGGAAAGATCCTAAGCTTGGGGATTCCCAAGGCACCCCAAGGTAATATTCAAGTACAACCAAGAGCCTAAGCTTGGGGATGCCCTGGAATGCATCCCCTCTTTCGTCTTCATTCATCGGTAACTTTAGTTGGAGCTATATTTTTATTCGCCACATGATATGTGTTTTGCTTGGAGCATCAATTTATTTTGTTAGGATTTGCTTTCTGTTATTTAGAACAATGTTTTGCATCTTTTATTTCAATAAAAGTGGCATTGATAGCCTTTACTATGCCTATGTTACAAGTATACATGTTGCTGTTTGAAAACAGAAAGTTTACCGCTGTTGCAATAATTCCCTAGAAAAGTCAGAATGTGATAAAATGTTGAAACCTTTTGAATATTAGGATCTGATAAATTTACTACAGTGATAATTTTATTTCATAATTTTTGGAGCTAGGGAAGTATGGATGTTGCTGCATTCTTTACAGACTATCCTGTTTAGGCAGATTGCTGTTATGTTTGCATTGTTTGCATATGTTTGCTTCTTTAATGATTCTATTTGAGGATAGGACTATTAAATATGCAGAGGCCTTTAGTATGCATATAGACATACTTATATTAGACTCCTGTGATCTTGTTTGATCCTATGTTCGTCTTTTCTTTGTGAACACCGAACAGAGCATCAGGGGCTACTGTCTATGCGGTAATATTTTTCCTATATTTCAAATACTTACCTCAAAGCCTGTCAGAAGGCTGGCACAGGCTTATGTCAGTCCGCTCTTGGCGGACTGAACCTTCTGGATCACCTCACTCATAATAGTGCGGTGCTCTTCGTCGATGGAAGCGCTGCGAAGCGCTCCCAGCAGATTGTCCGGTGCCTCTGGATGGACAGAGGTCACCGGCGCAGGCGTCTTGCCCCTTTTGGAAGGAGGCCGCCTCCCTGAGTCCGGAACCACTGGAGGTTCCGGCGCGGTGTTCGGCTGAGGGCCGAACTCGGAGCCCTCGGGAGCCTTGCTCCCTCTGCTCCCGGAATCCAGAAGGTCGCCTCGAGGCGCCTCCGGTGCCTCTTGAGACAATACCTCGGCGTTGTCCGTAGGGCAAGGGGAGGTGGCGGTAGGAAGTGGATCGCTATCCATATCCGACGAGCCCAGGGAGCCGTCCGACGATACGTCGATACAGGCTCGTGGCGGCCTGCATAATCATAATTCAGCGTTAGATGAAGCAGTTTGACAAAGGTATGCTATGAATTACTCTGGCATCCGAATACTTACGACTTTGCCAGGGGCTTGGCCCTGAGCAGCCACTCGTCTTCGCCTTCGGCGGCGGTGGTGGAGTAGTCAGGAAGGAGAGTCCTTCCCTTCTTGGACCCTTCGGCCCCCCCGGTTGGGGCGGCCTTCCTTTTCTTGTCTCCCCCGACTGGAGGGGGAGCATCTTCATCTTCCTCCTCGTCTTCGGGGGAGGAGTGCGTCGCGGAGTTATCAGACAATGAGTCCGATAACACCTGGAGTCGGGAACTCTTTCGGGTTCCCTTGGCCTTCTTGGTCTTCTCCGGCACCTTGTAAGGAGCCGGAGTCAGCATCTTCGTCAGGAGAGCGTCCGCGGTGTCTTCGAGCAGAGGGGCCGGACAGTTAATCTGCCCCGACGTCCCCACCCAGTCCTGTCAAAGGCGTGGAGCTCAGACCCCGCACATGATTAAGCTAGGGGAAGTAAAATATCCTACCGGATTTATAGAACTCACCGAATGCGATGGGCGCTTCGCGCTTAGCCCGCGGTCCTCGGTGAGAGAGGGAGGGACCTCGGCGCCCTTGAATAGCACCCTCCAGACGTCCTTATGCGTTGTGTCGAAGAGCTCGCTCAGAGTCTGGTGCTGGGCCGGGTCGAACTCCCACAAATTGAAGTCCTGTTGTTGACATGGGAGGATCCGGCGGATGAGCATGTGTACTATGTTGACAAGCTTGAGCTTTTTGCTTGCCATATTCCGGATACACTTCTGGAGTCCGTCCAGCTCCACCAATGAACCCCAAGACAGGCCCTTCTCTTTTCAGGAGGTGAGCCACGTGAGGATTTCGGATCGAAACTCAGGGTCGCCACCCAGTTGGTGTCGCGCGGCTCGGTGATGTAGAACCACGCCGATTGCCACCCCTTTATGGTCTCCACGAAGGAGCCTTCGAGCCATATAACATTGGGCATCTTGCCCACCATGGCTCCGCCGCATTCTGCTTGTTGGCCTCCCACCACCTTCGGCTTGATATTGAAGGTCTTCAGCCACAGACCGAAGTGGGGCCGGATGCGGAGGAAAGCCTCACACACGACGATGAACGCCGAAATGTTGAAGATGAAGTTCGGGGCCAGATCATGGTAGTCCAACCCGTAGTAGAACATGAGACCATGGATGAATGGATGGAGGGGAAACCCCAGTCCACAAAGGAAGTGGTGGAGGAAAACTACCCTCTCATGAAGTTTCGGGGTAGGGACGATCTGCCCCGCGGCGGGCAGCCGATGCGCGATATTCGCGGCTAAGTATCCGGCTCCGCGCAGCTTCTTGATGTGTCCCTTCGTAATGGAGGAAGCCATCCATTTGCCTCCCACTCCGGACATGTTTGGAGAAGGTTGAGGGGAAGGATGTGAACTTGGGTGTTGGATCTCGAGTGCGCAAGAATGGATGAGCAAGGAGGAAGAAGGCGTGGGTAGAAAAAGGTTAAACCTTGTCCCTTTATAAGGGCGGCCGAAACTATGTGCCCCCACTAGCCTGGTAAACTCGCTTATCCCCAAGCACCGTAATCGATGGCGCAGTTGGGTTACCCACGCCCATATTGATGAGAAACCCGTAATAAGGGGGACATGATCTCTGCTTTGACAAGATGTGTCAAGAAACTGCCTCGCGTTATTTGCGGGGCTAGTTAAAGGAAACGGTTCGAATAAACACCGGGCCATGGCATAATGTCATGTTGCCAAAACGTGTCAGCAGATTAGATTTGTGGAAATATTATTCTCTACGGTGGTATGTGGAACTTATTTTGCAGGGTCGGACACTATCCTTGTATTCAAATTCTTCTGTGGTGTATTCGGAGGAGGAACCCGCCTTGCAATGCCGAAGACAATACTACACGCCGGACTCATCGTCATTGAAGCCTGGTTCAGGGGCTACTGAGGGAGTCCTGGATTAGGGGGTCTCCGGACAGTCAGACTATATCATTTGGCCAGATTGTTGGACTATGAAGATACAAGATTCAAGACTTCGTCTCGTGTCCGGATAGGACTCTACTTGGCGTGGAAGGCAAGCTAGGCAATACGGATATGTATATCTCCACCTTTGTAACCGACCTTGTGTAACCCTAGCCTCCTCCGGTGTCTATATAAACCGGAGGGTTTTAGTCCGTAGGACGACATACAGTCATACCATAGGCTACCTTCCAGGGTTTAGCCTCTCCGATCTCGTGGTAGATCAACTCTTGTAATACTCATATCATCAAGAATAAATCAAGCAGGACGTAGGGTTTTACCTCCATCAAGAGGGCCCGAACCTGGGTAAAACATCGTGTCCCCTGCCTCCTGTTACCATCCGCCTTAGACGCACAGTTCGGGACCCCCTACCCGAGATCCGCCGGTTTTGACACTGACAGTACCTTCGTGCATATAAAAGTATCCCAAATTTCATTTGCATTCTCAAGATGGCTGATTTTGTTGAATTATTCAGGGCACAATACGTTGAAGAGGATATCCCAAGCTTGAACATTGTATTGCAACATCTTCAACTCTTCCATGGTAGCTTGATGGTTTGGTTCTCTCCCATCAAAGAATTCACCTTTCAAGCCAATGCACACAATAGCCCAAACAGTGGGGTTATGTCCAAGAATATGCATTTTCATCTTATGCTTGACGCCATACTCTCCTAGGTTGTGAAACCAAGGCTATGATCACCAAAAGCTATGGAAATTAAGGCAAATGGAGACCAAAGCTTTGATACCACTTGTAGGATTGAAAGTATGTCTAGAGGGGGTGATTAGAGTACTTGACCAAATAAAAATCTAGCCTTTTCCCAATTTTATGTCTTGGTGGATTTTAGCTACTTAGCACAAGTCAAGCAATCAACCTACACATGCAAGTCTAAGAGTATAGCAGCGGAATGTAAAACATTGCACATGAAGGTAAAGGGAGGAGTTTGGAGGGAGCAAATGCAATGTGGACACAGAGATTTTTGGCGTGGTTCCGATAGGTGGGGCTATTGTACTTCCACGTTGATGGAGACTTCAATCCACGGAGGGCTCCACCCACAAAGGGTCCATGAAGAAGCAACCTTGTCTATCCCACCATGGCCATCGCCCATGAAGGACTTGCCTCACTAGGGTAGATCTTCACGAAGTAGGCGATCTCCTTGCCCGTACAAACTCCTTGGTTCAACTCCACAATCTTGTCGGAGGCTCCCAAGTGACAACTAACCAATCTAGGAGATACCACTCTCCAAAAGGTAATAGGCGGTGTGTTGATGATGAACTCCTTGCTCTTGTTCTTCAAATGATAGTCTCTCCAACACTCAACTCTCTCTCATTGATTTGCATTTGCTGGAAAGAAGATTTGAGTGGAAAGTAACTTGGAGAAGGCTAGAGATCAAGATTCAAATGGTTGGAATGGAATATCTTGACCTCAACACATGAGTAGGTGGTTCTCTCTCAGAAAATATATGTTGGAAGTGTAGGCATGTTCTAATGGCTCTCTCCACGAATGAAGAGTGGGTGGAGGGGTATATATATAGCCTCCACACAAAATCTAACCGTTACACACAAATCACCAAACTCGGTGGGACCGAATAATAAAACTCGGTCAGACCGATTTAGTTCAAAATGTGAACGTTAGGAATTTCGGTGAGACCGACATGTCAACTCGGTGTGACCGATTTCGTTAGGGTTAGGGAATAACGTAATCTCGGTGAGACTGATTACACAAACTCAGTGAGACCGATTTTGGTAATAAGCTAACCAGAGAGTTGGTCAGGAAATCTCGGTGGGACCGATTTGCTCATCTCGGTGAGACGGAAACGTTACGAAGGGGAAACAGAGAGTTTGCATTGCAAACTCGGTGGGACCGATCGCTCATCTCAGTTGGACCGAAATGTTACGACGGGAAACAGAGAGTTTGCAATCCCATCTCTGTGAGACCGAGATCCCTATCGGTATGACCGAAGTGACTAGGGTTTGTGGCAATGGCTATGTCAAGTGAACTCAGTGGCGCCGGATAGAATGTTTTGGTGGGACCGAGTTTGACTTTTGGTTTGGGACATATGTGGATATGATAAAGTGGTTGAGGGTTTTTGGAGCATATCACCAAGCATTTTGAGCAAGCAACCCATTAAGCAACACCTCATCCCCTTTTAATAGTATTGGCTTGTCCTATGGACTCAATGTGATCTTGGATCACTAAAAGTAAAATGTAGAGTCTTGAGCTTTAGAGCTCGATCCAATCTTTTGTCCTTAGCATTTTGAGGGGTCCACATTCCTAATCCTTGCCATGCCAATCATTGAGCTTACCTGAAATATTTATCTTGAGATATCATTAGCTCAATGAGCTATATGTTGTTAATAATTACCAAAACCACCCAGGGATAGTTGCACTTTCAGAAGTGTGCCACAACATCAAGGGAACTCCAACCTGTTTGAGTAGGGGGATCACTAGGTATGTGGTTTCCTTCACGATTCATGCAATTTCATTCTTCATGCTAGCTTGAGACCTTAACTAATATTTTATTCCTCTGTTTTAGGCACGACACAACAAGAAGGACGTGCCACCATTGTACGACCTCTATGCAATGGCCCATACTTCCCCGTACAAGAAGGCCAAGGCATTCTATGAGGATGACCTCGATCATCCAGAGAGCTTCACCAACATCTCCTCCCACAACAAGCTCATGAGGTACAGAGACGTTGGGAAGAGGAGGAAAGGGGAGGACTTCAACCCGAGCCAGAGTCCTTTTGATCCAGAGATCGTCATGCTATCTAGTGGCGGGAGGTACGATGGCTCGGTAGCCATTGGGGATGGACTGATACGTTGTCGTAGAACTCTCCCGGAGATCAAGAAGTGCCAGACGAGCTCCAATCCTGAGATAAGGCCTCGAGCACGGCCAATGGAGCTCGCCATTGAGGCTAGGGCCCAGGTGCTTCTGGCAGATGCAAACAGGTAGGCGGCGGAGAGGGAGAGGGACTTGGTGGAGAGGACGGATAGTCTGTTGGAGGCGGAGAGGAACCGGAACGACGCGTCTCCCTGGGCCCTATACAAGCTCCTTGTGGTAAGTTCCTCCTCATATTAGCCAAAGCACACACGTAATGTTCATTTCATTACTAACTAATATGACTGGCTCGTGAAAACAAAATGTGCATACCGTGTGCCAGAACAACGGTTAGACCCCTCCGCCGATGCCTCAGATTGGTATAGCACCGACGGTGAGTTTCATTTGAATGGTCATTAGTTACTAGTATTCACATTTCAGTTGCATCATGGTAACAAGACATTGCAAATGATCTTTGGTGCAGCATGCCTGCCGACAAGCATCGACCGATCCTTCTCCGTCTGGCACATGCGCAACCTCGACCGGTCCTTCTCTGTCTGGCACAAGAGTGTCCTTCACCTCCGTGATGATGGTAAGTTTCCACAAGTATTTTTCTTAACAAATGCATATTTATCTTAAGAAATGACCTACTTAGCTTACCTTAAACCCTACCGCCGTCGTTGAAACGAGGCAAGCGTCGAGGGAACCGTGGAGAACGGCGGGGAAGTGATGTCGCGCCATCCGGCCGCCTCTCGCGATGGGAGAACGAATACTCTTTTGGCTCCGTCTGGCTCTGCACCCTCACGATCGGCAGACCATACTCAATCGATTCGTTATCCTATGGATGCTCGACCTTAGACCTATATGCCCACCACCTCCGCCTGACTTTCGGCGAATCATTCTGCTCCATCGCCCAGAGGAGATACTCGATGAACTCAAAGGACTGCGGTGTGACTGCCACTGAGGAGTACATCGCCGCCATCTCGCTCTTTCGCATACATTGCCACATGGCCCTCACCGTCCTCAAAATCTCCCACTCATTGTCAAACCATGTAAGGATCTCCTTCAACCTGGCTACCTTTGCCTGGTCACTGCCAGCGATCTGCCCGATTCACTGCTGCATCCTCTCCATAGATGTCCTTGTGAGAGGTCTGGTGCTAGCTTTGGAAGATAGGAGGAGAGATGGTGGTCTTGCAATATAGAAGAGGGAGAGTCGAGATAGTGGTTTTGCACTGGAGAAGATGGAGAGGAGAGGGGGTGGTTTTGCAATGTAGAAGAGGGAGAGGCGAGACGGTGGTTTTGGAATGGAGAAGATGGAGAGGACAGGAGGTGGTTTTGCAATGGAGAAGAGGGACAGGAGCGTGCGGCAGCGATTTAGGATTGGACGAGAGGGCCGGCACGCTGTGATTGGATCAAAATCAAAATCTATTTACCCTCCAATTAAGAAAGTGACCCCACATTAACTAGTTTCCCTTTTATTCTGGGTCATAATTGACCATGATTTTCACAAATAAAATATATGTTATACGTTACAAAATAAATATAATTTGAAAGTACGTTCAGATACGAACCAAACGATACAATTTTTGGTGACATGCATTCACATTTTGCTTGTCAAATACAGTATGTGGTCAAACTTTGAACCAAAATACGCAAAACAAAAAATACTTCCAAGCCCAGCGCCGCTTGATACGTCTCCAATGTATCTATAATTTTTTATTGTTCCATGCTTTTATATTATCTATTTTGGATGTTTAATGGGCTTTATTATACACTTTTATATTATTTTGGGACTAACCTACTCACCCAAGGCCCAGTGAAAATTGTTGTTTTTTTGCCTATTTCAGTGTTTCGCAGAAAAGGAATATCAAACGGAATCCAAACGGAATGAAACCTTCGGGAGAGTTATTTTTGGAACAAACGTGATCCAGGGGACTTGGAGTAGACATCCCCCACCCTCGTGGGCCCCTCGCATCTCCACCGACCTACTTCTTCCTCCTATATATATATCCATATATACCCCGAAAACATTCAGGAGCACCACAAAACCCTATTTCCACCGCCGCAACCTTCTGTACCCAAGAGATCCCATCTTGGGGCAATCTCCGGAGCTTCGCCGGAGGGGGAATTGATCATGGAGGGCTTCTACATCAACACCATAGCTTCTCCGATGAGGAGTGAGTAGTTTACCACAGACCTTCGGGTCCATAGTTATTAGCTAGATGGTTTCTTCTCTCTCTTTGGATCTCAATACAAAGTTCTCCTCAATCTTCTTGGAGATTTGTTTGATGTAATTCTTTTTGCGGTGTGTTTGTCGAGATCGGATGAATTGTGGGTATATGATCAAGATTATCTATGAACAATATTTGATTCTTCTCTGAAATCATTTATGTATGATTTGTTATCTTTGCAAGTCTCTTCAAATTATAAGTTTGGTTTGGCCTACTAGATTGATCTTTCTTGCAATGGGAGAAGTGCTTAGCTTTGGGTTCAATCTTGCGGTGTCCTTTCCCAGTGACAGTAGGGGCAGCAAGGCCCGTATTGTATTGTTGCTATCGAGGATAAAAAGATGGGGTTTATATCATATTGCTTGAGTTTATCCCTCTACATCATGTCATCTTGCCTAATGTGTTACTCTGTTCTTATGAACTTAATACTCTAGATGCATGCTGGATAGCGGTCGATGTGTGGAGTAATAGTAATAGATGTAGAATCGTTTCGGTCTACTTGTCGCGGACATGATGCCTATATACATGATCATGCATAGATATTCTCATAATTATGCACCTTTCTATCAATTGCTCGACAGTAATTTGTTCACCCACCGTAATTCTTATGATATCTTGAGAGAATCCACTAGTGAAACCTATGCCCCACCAGGTCTATCTTTTATCATATAAGTTGTCGCATTCTGGGAACGGGGGTCCCCAGACTTGCCTGCCTACGGCCCGCAGCGTGGGTCCTCCAGCGGCCCCGTACGGTCCATCTTCACCAGCAAACACCCAAGACCCTCGTGAGGGGACAAGCCTCGCGAGGTGGACAACGCAAGACCTCCTCAGGGGTGGCCTCACCAGGCTGGCTCACGAGGGGCGGAGAGATCAAGGCAAGGCAAACCTCGCGAGGTTCTAATGACGCAAGCCATGACGATCAAATTAGGAGGGCGCCAGCGCGCAGAGTGTCCTCGTTTCCTCTTTGGTGCTAAGGAGGCAAGCGCAGGCGAGGAGTTCCAAGGCATCAGGCAAAGGTTTCCATATCGGTGCAACAAGACCAAGACCAGTAGGACGGTAGGACGAAGGTCACCGTGGAGCCCAAGACGGCGTCACCACCAGAGCCTTTGGTAGGCGAAGACTACTTTTGTGAGGATAACTTGTACTAGTTGTCTCCCTTCGAATTTGGCCGTTGTGGGATCCCTTCCCGCTCAATATTTGGGAAGAGGACCATGGCCTCTCTAAATAGGACTAGCCACCACCATAGCTAGGGAGACGGGTCGAGAGAGGATCCAAGAAACACACAAGCTCACAAAGCACAAGAACACCTCTCCTCAGGAGGCTGTTCTTCCCTTGTAACTGTTCATCCTCAGCCCAAGAGGCAATCCACCACACCACACTGGAGTAGCGTATTACACCACAATGGTGGCCTGAACCAGTATAAATCTTGTGTCTCATGTTCTTTGGGTCCGTCGAGCTAGGCTGTGAGATTGTTGAGTGTGCGAGCAAGAGAGGGGGGAGATCTTCGTGCGCACCCCAGTGTTCGAATCTCAAGGGTTTTGTCGGAACCCGAAATCCGACATTTGGCGCGCTAGGTAGGGGTGCGCCGAAGCCTTCTTCTTCGTCGATCCACACTTCGTCGCTCCACCAAGCTCATGGCCGGCGCTCACCGGGCTCGCGCAGAGCGCCAGGCCGCTCTCGCCGCCCGTGTCGCTCAGACGGCCCTAGTAGGCGGGCCTCCCCACCGTTCTCCGTCACCCGCCGCCAACGTCATCACCGGTTCGGCGGCAAACGAGCAGCAAGCCTCTTTGTTGCATCCCTCCATGCGCCGTGACGGCCACACCGCCACCCCGTCGCTGACTCCGGCCGGCTCGTCATCTTACGCTCGCCGTGTGCCCATAGATGCGCACGCCGCGCTGCTCATGGCGCGTGAGCTCCTGCGCTACTGTCCAGTCGACGATCTCTATGAGGACTGGCTGGACCGCATCACCGAGCTTGTCAGTGCCGCTGGAGGCTCTCCTGCACCATCGCTCTCACTGCCTCGCCCGCCCCCAGCTGCGGGCGATGTGGCTCACGGAGGGCCTCCACCTCCTATGCAACAAGACGGCGCCCTCGCCCAAGGCGTGCAACTCACGATGCGCCTCCTCCTCTCCCACATCAGGACGGCGCCCTCTCTCCAAGGTGTGCGGCCCAGCGGCACGACCCACCGCGCCACGTGCCCACACATGAAGAAAGAAGCTGCCAAGAGATTCCCCGTCCACAAGGAAACACTCCACCACTCCCACCTCCGCTGCGCCAGGATTGCTTGCTGCGACAGGGCCATGCGCCGCGTGCCGTGGAGGCGCAAGGGCACAACTACCAAGCTCTGCCTCCACGACGGGCCCCGGTAGCCACGGCGGGCTGTCGCGCCTTAGCTCCTGAGTTGTGCAGTGTCGTCTGCCCGGGCAAGTTCAAGCCAGATCCGCCTCCTCACTACGACGGCACCCCCGACCCTGCGGAGTTTCTACAGCTCTACGAGCTAAGCATCAAAGCAGCCAACGGTGATGAAAAGGTCATGGTGAACTGGTTTCCCGTGGCTCTCCAGGACGGCGCCCACTCATGGCTCCTGAACCTGCCCCCATGCTCGATATCCTCCTGGGGCGAGATGCGCAACCGCTTCATCGCCAACTTCCACGGCACTCGCGACCGCCCCCCGGTTGCGGGTGACTTGCGCCGCATCAAACAACAACCAGGAGAAACCCTACAGAAATACATCCAACACTTCAATAGCGCATGAATCAAGATCCCCAAGGTAACAGATGAGACTATCATCTCAGCGTTCTCCGACGCGTCCGTGATGTCAAGATGAAGGAGGAGCTCGCCATCCGTGAAGATTCGTGCACGACCTTGGAGCTGTTCAAAATCACGACCAAGTGTGCAAGAGCTGAGGAGGGGCGCCTCTCCCTCCTCGAGTTTCCTGCTACGGATCCATAGGAGAAGAAGGCCAAGACCAAGGACGTGAAGCGCAAATGAGTGGCCGTGCTCGCCGCAGAACCAGACACCAAGCACAGCCGAGATCTTCTCGAGTCGTCCAAGGGCAGTCGCACGTTCTGCGCCTTCCACAACGTACGCACGCACAACACAAATGACTCTCAAGAGCTCAGGGCCATTCGAGATGGACGCTTTGGTCGACGCCCCAAGCGCAATGACCGGGGCTACGGCCGAGGAGGTGGACGTGGTGGAGGATGTTGGGACGACCGTGGGCCCCTCCAGGAGTGGCGCGACCAACCTCGCGAGGATCGTTGGTAGGACCAACCTCGTGAGGGTGCCTGGAGGGACCAGCCTCATGAGGACCGTCCTCAAGGCAACCCTGGTCTCCCTCCGCTGCCGCCACCAAGAAGGAACGACGACCATCAACAGGACGAGGGGGCTGGGGGCTTCCAAGAGCCACGAGCTATCGCTTGTATCTTGGGCGGAGCTCAAGCCCCAGCTTCTCAGCGAGTCTTCAAGCAGTTTGCTCGCGAGGTGAACGTAGTACTCTCCAGGCTCGAGGCCACACGCCCACTCAGATGGTCCAAGAATGCCATCACCTTTAGCTCGGCAGACCAGCTCAAGTGCGCGGTAGCGGCCGACGTTCTCCCGATGCTCTGTTCACCCGTCATCAGCAATGTCCAAGTTACCAAGACCCTCATCGACGGTGGCGCAGGGCTCAATGTCCCGTCCGTCAAGACTTTCGACAGCCTTCAAGTGCCATACGATCAGCTCCAACCTACCAAGCCTTTCTCAGGAGTGACTGACGGCTCTACCACCCCGATAGGGCAAGTTCGTCTCTCTGTCACCTTTGGTCAACGCGACAACTACCACACCAAGCTCATCGACTTTGACGTCGCCCAGATCCGTCTGCCATACAATGCCATCCTTGGGTACCCAGCGCTGGCTAAATTCATTATAGTCGCCCACCATGGCTACAATTTCCTCAAGATGCCCAGAAGCGGCGGAATCATCACCATCCCCTGTGAAGAATGAGATGTGGTGTGCTCCCTCGAGAACTCCTTCCAAGATGCATCACTCGAAGATCCCGACAGCAATGCAGCGCAGTACCGTCCTGAGGCTAACCCCAAGAAGAAGAAGCAGCTGCTCCACAGTGGGCCTCAAGGGAGCGGCACCTCCCGCGGCACCACTTCAGGATCTACGCCCGCGCCTGGGGCGCCTCCCTCCCTTGCATAGGGAGGCGCACCCGGCGCTGTCCTTGAGCAGGGCTTGGGGGCTCTCTTCTGGAGGGCCTCAGACCTGGCCGACATCTCGAGGGAGGTGCTCAGGCACCATGTGGAGGCATGCTTCACGGCACGTTTCCCTCAGGAGGGCGCCAGGCGGAGAGCACCTGGCGCTTAGTATTTCATTGAGAAGGCATATCAAGAGCTTCAGGAAGCAAGAACAATACGCGGCGACCGCCGCCCACCTAGCGTTGCTCCCCACCCAGGCGAGGGTGGTAAGCTGCGCGTCTGCATCGACATCCCAGGGCTCAACCAGGCCACATCTTAGGAGCGCTTCTGGCCTTCGCGTGTTGGACGCTACGAGGGTCCACCTCATAGCTATGTTCGCATGCCCTTCGGCCTGCCGAGCGTGGCTGCTGCCTTCCAGCGCAAACTGCGGAGCGTCATGACGGGCCAGGAGGACAGGCATCACGCAGTCCTGGCAGAGATGGAGATGGTCCTCCAGAGGCCGCCCGAGCCTCCAGAGCCTCCTGAGGCTCAGGGCCCCGACAACTCGTGAGGAGCGACTTCTTCGCTACGTGTCTTCAGCTACCCTAACACCCCTTCAGCAGCCAAACCAGGTGACATCTCTCCAAGTCCATTTAGCTGGGAGTGCCCCTTGGGCTGCATCATTCCTAGGCCACGTGGGTCCGTCCCTGCGGCATGTATGTGCTTGCATCTTCAGTTCACTCTGCTCGGGGCGCCCCTCCGGCAGCATCATCCCCAGGCCGCTCAGGTCCGACCCAGTGGCATGTATCGTTCCTATGTTTACTTGAGCCAGTTTGCTTCTCATGCATAATCTATTTATGGTTATCACCTGCTTGAATGTCACCCACCAAGGGAACCGCACGCCGATTGTCTTTCTTCAGGACCCTTCGCATAAGAAGGCTAGGCACGACATCTGTGCTCGGGCCCGTCCCTGCAGCGTCGATAAATCCAACGGCTGAACTCTATCTGGCGGGCCGGCCCCGTTCACGTCACCTCCTGGGGTCATTGGTGCTTGGCCTTCTCGTACGATAGCCTCAGGAAATCCACTCGGTGCGGGTTGTCTAACCATCTCGCAGGAGCGCAACAACCATCAAGAATCAAGACCGGGCACAACCCACCTTGAGGTAGGGCCTCGTGAGTCCTGCGCTGGCTCACGAGTGCCCAGTACACCTCCTCCAGCCCTGTCATCCAAGCCATGTGTTAGGGCGGGGCTGTACACGCCCCGAGGGCTCCACTTAGAGGGAGCCCCCTCCCATGTACCAGTGGAAGCACCATGCTCCGCGCTGGCAGTTGACACTACCGAGGAGCGGCTATGCCCATGCAAGTGCGGCAGCGCCATGGACCGTCCTGGTGATAAACAACTGAGGGCGGCCTCACGGCCGTACCAACCACAGGGAGCCTCCGGGCTCGGTGTCTGGCCTCATCACAACACGTCCCCTTGGGAAAGTCGCGCGAGGGGGCTAGGGACGGGGGTTGCGCACGGGTCACGCCCAAGCGTACGCCACCCCGCCAGGTCCCTCGGACCTGGTCATCGCGCGCCCTCCCAAGCGGAGCTAAGGTATGAAGATCATTTGAACGTCAAGGGGGACTCCTGAGCATCGCGACTCAGGAGCCTAACTAACCATGTAGCCCCTCACTCCTTGGTCCGTCCTGGTGATCCGGTCGGCCCAATGGCGGCTAAGGTATGCGCGGGGTCGGGCTCTGCCGACGTAGAACACTAGACCTACCTTTGCATCTCCTTTCCACAAGCTTGTTGCGTGTCAAGGGGGACTCCTGAGCATCGCGACTCAGGAGCCTAACTGACCACGTAGCCCCTCACTCCTTGGTCCGTCCTGGTGATCGGGTTGGCCGAGTGGCAGCTGAGGTATGCGCGGGATCGGGCTCTGCCGACGTAGAACGTAAAGCAAATGGGAAGGAGATCTTAAAATCTCAAAGCAAATATTACAAGACATATTGTTCTCCGAATACCAAACACAAGTTTAAATGCCTCCACGAGGCACGCTACATGCTGCAGGAGTTTCAACAGGAAAGGAGCCGCAAGCTAGTCATCCATGGACACCGCCGGCGCCCGCAAGAGGTGCCCCCTCTTGGGTGGCATCGCCTTCACCTGTACCGCTGGTCGAAGGCGCGGAACCTCTGCATCAGGGCCTCCACCTGACCCTTCACGGCTGCGGCGGCAGCTGCGTAACACTCATCGTCCATAGGGTCCAGCAGCTCATCAAGGCGGGCAGCAGGATCGCGAAGATGGAGGTGGCTGAAGACGCGCGCCAGCGCGACTGAAGAAAGGACGCGAGCCTCTTCCTCTGCCATGGGGCCGATGCCGCTCATGACTTCCTCAAGCACCTCGACCAAGTAGGGAAGCAACTGGGCGGGTCCGTCCCCATCGGTGGCCAGATGTTTCTCCAGGCCCTTCTCATAAAGTGTCTTCAGCGCCTCGTGAGCCCTCTCCTTGAGGAGTGCGAATGTCGTGCGGTCCTCGGCCCGAACCTTTGCCTTGCCATCAAGTTGAGCTTTCTCCGCCTACACCTTTCGCTCTAGCTCCGCCAGCCGGCCGCGCTCGGTGGCTTGCGCCTGCGCCAACTGCTCCAGTTCACCGTCGCGACCCTTGATGGCGTCCTCTCAGGCCTTCATCCTCTCTTCCTTCGCCTTACGGCCACGAGCATCTTCTGCACGCTCTTCACACAGGGCCTTCAGCTCGGCCTCCAGCACCTGGTAGTGACCTTGGGCGGCCTCGACGTCCTTTAGCACCGCCTCCCGAGCAGCTGTTGCCTAAGCGACGGCTCGGTTCTCCCCTCAGAGGTCACCGCGGCCTGGCTCAGCGCTGCTCGAACGGACACGTCAGAATGAAGCCAGCCAGAGACCAGCTCTAGGGGCCCAGCCGCTAGAAGGGGTTCGGCGCCCTGAAGATCTTCTCGCAGCCAGGCCATCTCAGAAAGGGCCCGCACCAGGACGTCAGGAGAAGCGGAGGAACCTGGGGTCAGCAACACGGCAGAAGGAGGAGGAAGAGGCGTCGTCGTCACCATGGCCTGGGAAGCAGGAGGCTCCTGAGCCTCTGGGGCCCAGCACCTGAGCCGGACGTTGGCAACTCCGGGACCAGCGGGGCCTCGGGGGCTGACCTCTCCCGAGAATGCTCCACCCCGCCTCGCGAGAGTGATCGAGCTGAAGAAGCACGAGCACCGTCTCCACCTTCACTCATGGAGAGGGGTGCGGCCGTAGGAGGCAACCTGGGTTCAAGCGGTACCACCTCGGCCTCCCTTCTCCTCTTCGCGGCAAGCCTAGTTGCATAACGAAGAAGGGGAGTCAGAAGAAAGCATCATAAGCAAGAACAAGGCGGGATGAGAGCACTTACTGATCCACCGCAGCATAGTCCCTCCGCTTCGAGAGCAGAAGCAGGGGCTGCAGCTGGGCCGGAAGCAGCCCCAGGCGGCGGTGAGGCAGGAGCATCGTCCCGGGAAAGCAGCGCTGACCTGCTCTTCGTCGGAACCATGGGCGGCTCCCCCTTCTCCGGGAGGATATCGTCCTCGCCATCGTCATCAGGCAAGAAGCGGAGGATGTCGACCTTGCGCAAGGGGGAGGTCTCCCCCATCTCCTCGGGGGCCGCCTCTAGGTCGCGCTCCTCGTCCTCGTCCTCCTCTTCTTCCCTACGGGACTCACCAGAAGATACGTCCATCGTCGCCGTCGCCATAGGGACCGTAGAAGGCGCCGGTGGCACCAGGCCGCGGCCGTCAAAGGTGGGCATGGCAGCCGCGACCTGCGCCCCGTCCTTCTGGAGGAATAAGGGAGCGTGGGGATTCGGCGGATACTCTTGGTCGTCTCCGACCTGGAGACAAAGGGCCGCGGCCAGCTCCTCGTCGGACAAGGCCTTCAGGCTCAGGCGGAGCTTGTCTTCTCCATCCACAAGCGTCCACAGGGGGTGCATGCGCGCGTGGAGAGGAGCCACCCGCTGCGCCAAGAATTCCTTCAGGAGCATGGCCCCCGTCAGTTTCGTCGCCTTCGCGCTGCCCGGCCTCAGGTCGGAGTTCATCTTCTCCTGCACCAGCTTAGCCCACTCGTCGGTAAGCTTTGCACAGGACCACCCCTCATCAGGCCGGGGCATCCCCGTCGGCAGCTTCAGTCATGGGTGGACACACTTGGCATCCATCATAACCCACTTGCTCCTGAAGCCATCGGCCTTCTTCCCAGTCTTCGAAATCATGTTGGCCTTGCTGGATGCGATGAAGTTGGCGCACCCCTCGGTGTGGCCTTCGCTGATCCACAGGTAGAAGAAGTGGTGCAGCAATGCCACGGACGGCATCACCCCGACGTACGCCTCGCAGTAGAAGGCAAAGATGGACAAGAGAAGAACGGAGTGGGATGGAGATGAAGAGCCTGTAACCCGTAGTACTAGAGGACTGCGTAGAAGAAGTCGGAGAAGGGGGGAACGAGGCCGCCGGCGATGCTGCCCATGAAGAAGGGGTAGAAGAAGCTCTTCGGGGCTTTGGGCACGGTGGAGCCAGCCTGGAGCACGGTCTCCCCCTTCTCGTTGTTCTCCCCTGCCGTCAGTAGCTTCGTGATGGCAAGGTTCTTCGCCGAGACATTGGGCGACTCCAGGCCCGGGTCGTACCAGGCGGGCGGTGAGTCAACCTTGGTCTTTCGGGGCGCCATTGGACAGAAGCTTGGAAGGAGATCGGAGCAGATCTGGTGGTTTCGGAAGCAAGGGGCGAGAAAGGGGATCTAGATCAAGGCGGAGGAAAGCAATGAAGATGAGTGTGGCCCACACCAGTCTTTTGTCAAGTCGGGCAATTGCCGAGGCTACATGGGGAAGCGGAGACGCCCACGTCCAGTCAATCGCCACGCGTCAACCAAGGCCGCAGTCTGTTGGGGCCCGCGGAGCTCCGAACTTGCCCTTTGGCTTCGCCTCAAAGCCAAGTCGGAGCATGCCTTGGGCCCGGAGGCTACTGTCGGCGTTCTGGGAATGGGGTCCCCAGACTTTCCAGCCTGCGGCCCGCAGCGTGGCTCTTCTAGCGGCTCCGTACGGCCCATCTTCACCAGCAAACACCCAAGACCCTCGCGAGGGGCCAAGCCTCGCGAGGCGGATGAAGCAAGACCTCCTCAGGGGCGGCCTCACTAGGCTGGCTCGAGAGGGGCGGAGAGATCAAGGCAAGGCAAACCTCGCGAGGTTCCAATGACGCAAGCCATGACGATCAAGACCAGGCGGGTGCCAGGCAGGCACCAGCGTGCACAGTGTCCTTATTTTCTCTTTGGTGCTAAGGAGGCAAGTGCAGGCGATGAGTTCGAAGGCATCAGGCAAAGGTTTCCATATCGGTGCAACACGACCAAGACCAGCAGGACGGCAGGACAGAGGTCACCATGGAGCCCAAGACAGCGTCACCACCAGAGCCTTTGGCAGGCGAAGACTAATTTTGTCAGGATAACTTGTACTAGTCGTCTCCCTTTGAATTTGGCCGTTGTGGGATCCCTTCCCGCTCTATATTTGGGAAGAGGACTAGGGCCTCTATAAATAGGACTAGCCACCACCATAGCTAGGGAGACGGGTCGAGAGAGGATCTAAGAAACACACAAGCTCGCCAAGCACAAGAACACCTCTCCTGAGGAGGTTGTTCTTCCCTTATAATTGTTCATCCTCAGCCCAAGAGGCAATCCACCACACCACACCGGAGTAGGGTATTAAACCACAACGGTGGCCCAAACCAGTATAAATCTTGTGTCTCATGTTCTTTGGGTTCGTCGAGCTAGGCTGTGAGATTGTTGAGTGTGCGAGCTAGAGAGGGGGGAGATCTTCGTGCGCAGCCCAGTGTTTGAACCTCAAGGGTTTTGCCGGAACCCAAAATCTGACATAAGTTTCCCATCTATTTTACTTTGCAATCTTTACTTTCAATCTATATCATAAAAATACCAAAAATATTTATCTTATTATCTCTATCAGATCTCACTCTCGTAAGTGACCGTGAAGGGATTGACAACTGTCACAACCCTAGAATTGTTTGCAATAGTTTCCAAAGGCTCTGGTGGTCACAGTGGACTAATTTCTGGAAGTTGAATTGAGGTTTGTTGAAACCCTTAGAAATCAGTTCAAACATAACCAACTTTAAAAATCTTCTCAAATGAGTCCAATAAAATGTTCCTGTTATTCTATAGAATTATTGGCAAGAGCTAAAATTCAAACCAATATTTTTATTAGCTCAGAAACATTTATTTTGGCCATTTGAATTAATCCAATAATTATTTGCTTTGGATTTATATTTAATATATATTAAATATAACTTCAATAATTCTGGAAGTTTGTGAGTGTCTTTGTATATATTTTAGCAAGCCATATAATAACCTACAGAATTTATTAAAATGATTTAGTGGCTAAAAGTAAATCAAAACAGAGAGGAAATAAATAGAAAACTGAAACAAAAGATAAAGGAAAGACACTCACCTGGCGCTTACCTACAGCCCAGAGGCCAGTACTGTGCAGCCAAGCAGCTGGCCCAACCCACCACCGCCTCCTCCCTGTCGTCTTCCTCCCCTGCTAGGAGGACGGAGGCGCGTGCCCGCCCCGCGCCGGCCACCTCCTCCCTCCCTGCCTTCCTGGCTCCTCCCCGGTGCGCCTAGACGACGCCACGGAGACGCCCTCGACCCCCTACACCTCTCCCTCTCTTCCAGGACCCTTTCCCCCTCCTCTGCTCTCTCCCCACAGCACCACCGAGCGCGGCGGCTGCCGCCGCTCACTGTAATCACAGCCACCGTGCTCCTCGCGCTCACTCGACCTGCCAGGGAGCTCCGCCACGAAGTCCTCGACTTCCTCGCTCCGCCACTCATCATCGGGCGCGCCCCTCTGGCCTCACCGAGCTCGTCCCCGACTGCCATCGTCGGAGATCCCCCTTGCCGCCCTGACTGCTCCGGACCGTTTCCGAGCTCGCTGACCTCCTCGTCCGACTCGCCGTGAGCCCTTGACCCCGTACATCCCTCTCTTCTTCCCTGTAGGCCGTTGTAGCCACCAGACCGCCTACGCCCGAACCCGCCGCCACCTGCGCTCGCTGCTGACGCGACTCCAGCGACCAAATGGTCTGCTTGACGCGTCCAACCCACTCACCGCATCGCGTAGGCCCCCGCTAGCGCCTCAGCTCGCTAACTCTCGCTCACGCCCGAGCTCCGGCCACCGCGGCCGAGCTCCTCGCCATCGCCACCGGCCACCCAAGCTGCAGACACAGCCACCGTTGGACGTGCCGCGTCGTGGCCATTCCAACAGGACCAGCCTCGCTTGCTCCCATCGCCGGAATCGCTGGAACGACGAACGCCGCCGCCTCTGCTTACGCCGGCGTCGAGTCGCCAGCAGGGTTGACCCTGTTTGACCTCCCCTGCGTCCTGACGTGTGGGCCCAGGCCCCTGTTTAATTAGTGTTAATTAACTTAGTTAACTAGATGAGCCACTGACATGTGGGCCCAGCCCTAGATTAGTTTAGTTAATCACCTACTTAGCACTAACAGGCCTTGTTAGTTAGATGTGACACTGACACGTGGGTCCCATAGGTCAGGTTTGACCTGGACCGGGCCTGTTGACCTACTGAGGTCAGCGTGACCTAGTGCTGATGCAATAAACCCATTTCTGGTTTTTAAATAAATCTAAACGATTTATTTATTTTAGAAAATAGCTAAAACTTCTAAAAATCATAGTAATTCAACCGTAGCTCCAAATCAAATAATTTATATATGAAAAATTATCAGAAAAATGCAGTCTATCCATCTGTACCATTTTCATGCATGTTTGAACAATGTTTGTGCGTTGTTTTGGACAAAACAAATAAAGGGCATTAAGTAATCATATATGGAGTTGGAATTTGAATCATGTATTCAAACCAACTTCATTTAAATCATAGCTAGATGCATTAGCTCAAATGATAGCATATTGCCATGTCATGATCATGCATCATATTTGTGGCATTGCATTGATTGTGTTTCTTCCTTGTTTGCTGGTATTGTCCCCTCTCAGTAAATGTGGTTCCGACGATGAGTTCGATGACACCGATGAAGAGCTATTACCATCTTCAGAAGTGCCAGGCAAGCAAAAACCCCTTGTTCATTCCGATACAAACCCACTTGCTCGCTCCTGCTCTCTTTTACTGCATTAGGACAACAACGATTCAACTATTACATGCTGCGGTAGTTGAACACCTTTCCTTTGCATGACCTGTCATTGCCACAGTAAATAGATGAAACCCACTAGCATGAGTAGGAGTTGTTTGAGCCCTGATGTGCCTACTCATTCATGCTTGTTTGTCATGCCAGCTACTGCTTAGAGTTGAATCAGGTCTGATTCATCGGGAATGAATTGGAATGGTGATGAACATGTCCTACTGTGTGTGAGCTAAGTGTGTGAACACGATTTGGTAAAGGTAGCGGTGAGAGGCCATGTAGGAGTACATGGTGGGTTGTCTCATTGAAACCGTCCTCAGGAACTGAGTTCTGTGTTTGTGATCCATGAACAGCTACTACCACGCATTGGGCCCGAAACCAATGGACCCTCTCGACTTATTAACTGCCTTGCCCTCTGTCCAGGAGTTGCAACTAGTTTCTGGTGTTTGTAGGATATGTGTTGGCAGCCGTGCGTAGCGCTGACCCTAGGGGTGGGCTATGATGCGGTAGATACACAGTGGCACGGTGTACCAGGCGCCCGTTTGGTGTCTTGGGAACCCTGCACACATCGTTTGGGGCCGTGAGTGAAACTCCGGCCGGATCTCCTCACGGATGGAACCCGAATAGGCGATAAACCTGGACTAGAGACTTGTGTGGTTAGTCAGGTCGTGGCCGACTCCCTCGCCAGGCTTCCGCTTGAAGATTACCGAGATACACGACGTGTACATGGTGGTAAGTGGCGAGAGCGTGTGTGAAGAAGTACACCCCTGCAGGGTTATAAATGATCTATTCGAATAGCCGTGTCCGCGATAAAGGACTTCTGGGTTGCCTATAACAGTTCATAGACAAGTGAAAGTGGATACTCTAAAACTCACAAGATAAGTGTGAGTGCTATGGATGGCCTTCTCATAGGGAGACGGGAGCGGATCCATAGTGGTGTATTGAATGGTGAATATGTGGAATCGTGTGCCCCACCTCAAAAGAGTTTCTTGCAGTCGTAGTTCAGGTTAGCCACTGAGTCAAAGCTGGCTTGCTGCAGTTAAACTCCACCACTCCCCTTGTTGATACCGATGCATATGTAGTTAGTTCTGATGTAAGTCTTGCTGAGTACATTTGTACTCAGGTTTGCTTAATTTATGTTTTGCAAAGAGACGTCAGTCTCGCTAGTAGTTCCCTCTGGACTCCGACGTTTAGCTTGATACCTCAGCTACGATCTTGTGCCCTCGGCAGGATCTGGTAGATAGTCAGGCTTCTAAGCCTTTTTCATTTATAGATGTCTGTACTCAGACATGTTAAGCTTTCCGCATGTGCTTGATTTGTATGCTCTGAACGTTGGGTCATGAGACCCATGTTTGTAATATCTCGCTCCTCGGAGCCTATTGAATAAATACTTTGAGTCGTAGAGTTTTGTTGTGATGCCATGTTGTATTTACACATATCAAGTTTATTGTGTGTATGATTGAAATGCTTGGTATGTGTGGGATCCGACAACCTAGTTGTTTATCCTTGGTAGCCTCTCTTATGCGGAAATGTAGTCCTGTGCTTCCACGAGCCATAGTAGTCCGCTATAGCCCAGTTCACCGGAGTCCTGCTAGCCCATCACTACTGCTCCGGAACACTTGACTGGCCAGCATGTGATTCACTTCGTTGCTGTATCTGTCCCTTCGAGGAAATGTCACATGGTGACATCTGGAGTCCTGCCTAGCCTGCTACAGCCCGGTTCACCGGAGTCCTGTTAGCCGAGTGCTACAGCCCGGATTCGCATGCTGCTGACCGACATGCTCGATGTTGATTCATGTATGCCTGTCCCCGTAAGTTAGTGCCACTTTGGGTTAATGACTAGTCATGTCGGCCCGGGTTCTCTGTCATACGGATGCTAGCGACATCATCATATACGTGAGCCAAAAGGCGCAAACGGTCCCGGGCCATGGTAAGGCGACACCCGTGGGAATACCGTGCGTGATGCCGCAAAGTGATCTGAGGTGTTACCGGCTAGATCGATGTGACTTGAAATTGGGGTCCTGACAACAACCCCTTTATCGCGTTGGTTGTGAGGTTCTTATTTGTTTGTGCAGGTGCGAGGTGACTTGCGTGTAGTATCCTACTGGATTGATACCTTGGTTCTAAAAAACCGAGGGAAATACTTACGCTACTTTGCTGCATCACCCTTTCCTGTTCAAGGGAAAACCAATGCAGTGCTCAAGAGGTAGCAAGAAGGATGTCTGGCGCCGTTGCCGGGGAGACCTACGCACAAGTCAAGACACACCAAGTACCTATCACAAACTCTTATTCCTCGCACTACATTATTTGCCATTTGCCACTCATTTTCCGCTCCCCCACTTCACCTTTGCCATTCTATTCGCCCTCTTTTTCCGTTTGCCTCTTTTTCACTTGCTTCTTGTGTCGCCGTGTGTCGTCATGGCTAATACTTCTATCATTGTTAGTACTCCCGATCATGAAGTTCTTAATTTTAAACAAAGGAAGGGAGAAAATCTAAAAGATGCTTGGCATCGAATTTGCAATGCTCAGAATAGATCTACTAGGAAGCAATCCACTTCCGTTCTTCTTCGCAATTTTTATTTAGGCATCACTCCTTGGAACATATGTATTCTTGATACCATTACTAGAGGGAATTTCTTGGGTAGCCATACTTTTGTTTCTTATAATGCTATGATAGGTTTGTTTGGCCCACCACCTCTTTTGGTTAATGGAACTATTTTAACTTTGGAACATATGATGCAAAGGCTTGAAATTATTGAAAATAAAGTTGCCTATGTGGAGTTGATTGAAAATTTGGATAAAAAGATACACAACCAAATCACCCAATACGGATCTAAGGTAGGGGTTACTCTGAATTTTTTTTTAAAAGAAAAAGAACCTATAGTTAACGAAAGAATAGATCAAGATTCCACAAGAATTGGTAAACTTGAGGGTATTATTACTAATTTAGGGTCTGCCTTTTCTTCCGTTAAAAATACTCGAAATCCTCCTACTAACAAGATTGCCAAATTAATGTATGTTCCAAAAAATAAGGGTGAATCTTCTAGTAAGGAAAATGCGGATCTCAAATCAATAAGTGTTCACCCCAACTTCTTCAATATCATTAAGGAACCTTTCGCTACAAATGAATTTCTTGATTTCTTGCCTAGGAATTTGATAATTAATGAAAAGAAGGAAACTCCCAAGGGTTATAAGTGTTCTATTGAGAAATTGCATACCAAATATGATAATACCTAGATCTATTCTTGCTTTTATGCCTAGCTAGTGGCGTTAATCGATAGCGCTTGTTGGTAGGCCACCCAATTTTATTTTTGTTTCTTGCTTTTTGGTTCTGTTTAGTAATAAATAATTCATCTAGCCTCTGTTTAGATGTGGTTTTATGCTTTTAATTAGTGTTTCTGCCAAGTAGAGCCTTTGGAAAGACTTGGGGTAAGTTTTTGCGATCTTGCTGTAAAAAACAGAAACTTCAGCGCTCACGAGATTTGCTTCCATTTTTTACAGGAGAGTGCGATGAGGTTAATTATTTCTGAAGATGATTAATAGACAAATTCCTCACGTCGACAAATTTATTTCAGAATTTTTGGGGTTACGGAAGTATTCGAAACCTACAGATTACTACAGACTGTTCTGTTTTTGACAGATTCTGTTTTTTGTGTGTTGTTTGCTTATTTTGATGAATCTATGGCTAGTATCGGAGGGTATGAACCATAGAGAAGTTGGAATACATTAGGTTTAAAATCAATATAAATAAATAATGAGTTCATTACAGTACCTTAAGTGATGTTTTGTTTTCTTATACTAACGGAGCTCATGAGATTTTCTGTTTAGTTTTGTGTTGTGAAGTTTTCAAGTTTTGGGTAAAGATTTGATGGATTATGGAATAAGGGGTGGCAAGAGCCTAAGCTTGGAGATGCCCAAGGCACCCCAAGGTAAAATTCAAGGACAACCAAAAGCCTAAGCTTGGGGATGCCTCGGAAGGCATCCCCTCTTTTGTCTACGTCCATCGGTAACTTTACTTGAGGCTATATTTTTATTTACCACCTGATATGTGTTTTGCTTGGAGTGTCTTGTATGATTTGAGTCTTTGATTTTTAGTTTACCACAATAATCCTTGATGTACACACCTTTTGGGAGAGACACACATGAGTCGGAATTTATTAGAATACTCTATGTGCTTCACTTATATCTTTTGAGCTAGATAATTTTGCTCTGGTACTTCACTTATATCTTTTAGAGCACGGTAGTGGTTTTATTTTATAGAAATTATTGATATCTCATGCTTCACTAATATTATTTAGAGAGTACTTTAGAACAGCATGGTAATTTGCTTTGGTTATAAAATTGGTCCTAATATGATAGGCATCCAAGATCGGTATAATAAAAACTTTCATAAAAAGGCGCATTGAATGCTATGAGAAGTTTGATACTTGATAATTGTTTTGAGATATAAAGATGGTGATATTAGAGTTGTGATAGTTTAGTAGTTGTGAATTTGAGAAATACTTGTGTTGAAGATTGCAAGTCCTGTAGCATGCACATATGGTAACCGCTGTGTAACAAATTTGAAACATGAGGTGTTCTTTGATTGTCTTCCTTATGAGTGGCAGTCGGGGACGAGCGATGGTCTTTTCCTACCAATCTATCCCCATAGGAGCATGCACGTAATGCTTGGTTTTTGATGACTTGTAGATTTTTGCAATACGTATGCGAGTTCTTTATGACTAATGTTGAGTCCATGGACTATACGCACTCTCACCTTTCCATCATTGCCAGCCTCTTCAGTACCGTGCATTGCCCTTTCTCACCTTGAGAGTTGGTGCAAACTTCGGCTGTGCATCCAAACCCCGTGATATGATACGCTCTATCACAAATAAATCTTCCTCAAAACAGCCACCATGCTTACCTATTATGGCATTTCCATAGCCATTCCGAGGTATATTGACATGCAACTTTCCATCGTTTCATTTGTGACACGCTTCATCATTGTCATATTGCCATGCATAATCATGTAGTTGACATCGTATTTGTGGCAAATCCACCATGCATAATTTATCATACATGTCACTCTTGATTCATTGCCCTTCCCGGTACACCACCGGAGGCATTCATATAGAGTCATATTTTGTTCTAGTATCGAGTTGTAATCATTGAGTTGTAAATAAACAGAAGTGTGATGATCATCATTAATAGAGCATTGTCCCAAATAAAAAAGGGGGAAAGGCCAAAAAAAGGAATGTCCCAAAAAAAGAAAAGAAAAAAGAAATAAAAAGGGACAACGCTACTATCCTTTTTTCCACACTTGTGCTTCAAAGTAGCACCATGATCTTTATGATAGAGAGTCTCTTATTTTGTCACTTTCATATACTAGTGGAGTTTTTTTATAGAACTTGGCTTGTATATTCCAACAATGGGCTTCCTCAAATGCCCTAGGTCTTCGTGAGCAAGCAAGTTGGATGCACACCCACTTAGTTTCTTTTGTTGAGCTTACATACATTTATAGCTCTAGTGCATCCATTGCATGGCAATCCCTACTCCTTGATTGACATCAATTGATGGGCATCTCCCTAGCCCGTTGATTAGCCGCATCGATGTGAGACTTTCTCCTTTTTGTCTTCTCCACATAACCCCCATCATTATATTCTATTCCACCCATAGTGCTATATCCATGGCTCACGCTCATGTATTGCATGAAAATTGAAAAAGTTTGAAATTACTAAAGTATGAAACAATTGCTTGGCTTGTCATCGGGGTTGTGCATGATGAGAGCATTCTTGTGTGACGAAAATGGAGCATGACCAAACTATATGATTTTGTAGGGATGAACTTTCTTTGGCCATGTTATTTTGAGAAGACATGATTGCTTAGTTAGTATGCTTGAAGTATTATTATTTTTATGTCAATATTAAACTTTTGCCTTGAATCTCTTGGATCTGAATATTCATGCCACAATAAAAAAATTACATTGAGAATTATGCTAGGTAGCATTCCACATCAAAAATTATATTTTTATCATTTACCTACTCGAGGACGAGCAGGAATTAAGCTTGGGGATGCTTGATACGTCTCCAACGTATCTATAATTTTTTATTCTTCCAAGCTATTATATTATCTGTTTTGGATGTTTAACGGGCTTTATTAGACACTTCTATATTATTATTGGGACTAAACTACTAACCCAAGGCCCAGTGCAAATTGCTGTTTTTTTTGCCTACTTCAGTGTTTCGCAGAAAAGGATTATCAAACGGAATCCAAACGGAATGAAACCTCCGGGAGAGTTATTTTTGGAACAAACATGATCCAGGGGACTTGGAGTAGACGTCAAGAAAGGAGCGAGGATACCACGAGGCAGGGAGGCGCGCCTACCCCCTGGGCGCGCCCCCACCCTCATGGGCCCCTCGCAGCTCCACCAACCTACTTATTCCTCCTATATATATCCATATACCCCGAAAACATCCAGGAGCACCACGAAACCCTATTTCCACCACCACAACCTTCTGTACCCAAGAGATCCCATCTTGTGGCCTTTTCCGGAGCTCCGCCGGAGGGGGAATCGGTCACGGAGGGCTTCTACATCAACACCATAGCCTCTCCGATGATGTGTGAGTAGTTTACCACAGACTTTCGGGTCCATAGTTATTAGCTAGATGGCTTCTTCTCTCTCTTTGGATCTCAATACAAAGTTCTCCTCGATCTTCTTGGAGATCTATTCGATGTAATTCTTTTTGCGGTGTGTTTGTCGAGATCCGATGAATTGTGGGTTTATGATCAAGATTATCTATGAACAATATTTGATTCTTCTCTGAAATCTTTTATGTATGATTTGTTATCTTTGCAAGTCTCTTCGAATTATCAGTTTGGTTTGGCCTACTAGATTGATCTTTCTTGCAATGGGAGAAGAGCTTAGCTTTGGGTTCAATCTTGCGGTGTCCTTTCCCAGTGACAGCAGGGGCAGCAAGGCATGTATTGTATTGTTGCCATCGAGGATAAAAGGATGGGGTTTATATCATATTGTCTGATTTTATCCTTCTACATCATGTCATCTTGCCTAATGTGTTGCTCTGTTCTTATGAACTTAATACTCTAGATGCATGCTGGATAGTGGTCGATGTGTGCAGTAATAGTAGTAGATGCAGAATCGTTTCGGTCTACTTGCCGTGGACGTGATGCCTATATACATGATCATGCCTAGATATTCTCATAATTATGCACTTTTCTATCAATTGCTCAACAGTAATTTTTTTCACCCACCGTAATACTTATGCTATCTTGAGAGAAGCCACTAGTGAAACCTATGGCCCCCGGGTCTATCTTTTATCATATAAGTTTCCCATCTATTTTACTTTGCAATCGTTACTTTCATCTATATCATAAAAATACCAAAAATATTTATCTAATTATCTCTATTAGATCTCACTCTCGTAAGTGACCGTGAAGGGATTGACAACCCCTTTATCGCGTTGGTTGCGAGGTTCTTATTTGTTTGTGCGGGTGCGAGGTGAGTTGTGTGTAGTCTCCTACTGGATTGATACCTTGGTTCTCAAAAACTGAGGGAAATACTTACGCTACTTTGCTGCATCACCCTTTCCTCTTCAAGAGAAAACCAACGCAGTGATCAAGAGGTAGCACCGCTCCTCTCCTCTTAAACCACCGCTGCTCCTCTCCTGTTCCAATCTAAATCCAGCGCCGCTCCTCTCCTCTTCCATTTCAAAACCACCGCCCCTCCTCTCTTGTTCCAATCCAAAACCAGCGCCGCTCCTCTCCCATTATAATCCTAAACCAGCACCGCTCCTCTCCTCTTCCATTCAAAAACCACCGCTGATGAGTGAAGGTGTTGTGGAGAAGTAGATCGATGGAGGAGTACAACCGATACGTGAGGATCGCAGACAGCGACCCTGTGAAGCTAGATAGGATGTGTGAGATACAGTCTTGGTTTGACAACAAGGACCAACTAGCAGCGACGGTGACATCCATGGCCAAATATCTGCAACAGAGCGAAAAGGCGGTGATACTGTCGAAGGGTGTCACGCCAGAGTACATAGAGCTGCTCCTCCAGGCCATGGAGCAAACAATTCACCGAATCCGATCGTGAGGCAGCGGTGGTGGGAGTATCGATCCCAGATTGAGCATCCACCAGAGATTGAAGGATCGAGCATCTACAGGGTGCCATTTGTGAGGGTGACATGCTAGAGCGAGCCGGTGGAGTCTTCGTCGATCGAACCCAACTGCAAGAGGAGAAAAGTAGTTGGCATGGCGACACTTCCCCGACATCCTCTCCCTCGCCATTCACATCGTCTCACGGGACGGTTGTCTGCCCCCGAGGAATAGGAGGGGACTTCCCCCCAGCCCAATAGTTGGGCAGGTTGTGAATTGTTAAGGGGAGCTTAGGGTTGTTAGTATTTGCAGGTTGTGAATTGTGTTTTGTGTTGTGTATTTTGAGAGTATTTTCAGATATGAATGTCTTTTGAATTTCAGATTTGCAGTATTGAGCATATGAAGTATTTTATGAATTCTAGAGATCTATTTTTAGCACTTAAAAAATGTAGTTTCATAGGAGTATAAAAGTGCAGACAATGTAATTCTCAGAGAAGAAACTGCAAGTTTCAGTTTTAGATAAGAAACTGCAAGTTTCAGAGGCAGGGCATTTATATTAACACGCCCTTTTCAAATGGGGATAACATCATGTTGGAAGTTTTATTCATGGTCAAAAATGGAACTACCAGCCATTCAACATCATGCTGATCAACATTCATGCATAGCACATCTTCATATCATGCATAGTCAAAAAGATATGCTATTTTCAAAATGCCCACACAATGTCGAGTGTGTGAAAAACAGAGAAAACGAGGGACGAAGTTTTGGAAAGTGTTGGATGTTGTGTGCGTAGATGACAATGGGGACCCACATGTCAATAATTGTAGAGGAAAAAATTTGGAGATATTTTCCCTGCATCAGGTGGAATCGAACCCGGGCGGAATAGCGGTCGGGTAGTGTCACTTGGCCACTGGGCTAGTTCAGTAGTTTCGGTAGAAATAAGGCACTGCCTCCGTTGGTTATTTCTCGTGCCTTTGTGCGCTTGCCGCGGCGTCGCTGTCTACCATTGTGAACATGCTGAACAAACGAGAGGAATCTGGAGAGGACTGTACGTGGAAAGGCGGACAGTCGGGACCCACCAGGTCTATGGCCGTACGCAAGCAAGTGCCTCATTGAAAAAAATACTTCCTCCTAATGCTATAGTGACGTTGGGGCCCACGGGTTTGTCAACATAGTTACTTTTTTAGGTGCTTCAACGTATTTACCAAAGGATATAAATTTACAACGAAGCCGGGGAGCTGGCATGTATCATTTACTATCAGTGGGCCAGCAAGTATCAGCTGGGTCGTGGGCTGCCCCGTCTAGGCTTTGTTTTTTAATATGCGCAGCCCACGACATGCCGGTTTGTATTTTCTTGAGGGCCGTCATGTATCGAATGGCCTATGGACCTCCCTATCCGAGCTTTTATTTTTCCTGAAACATCGGTAGCCCAACTTATGTATTTTTTTTGAAGAAAACATAGAGGTCTGTTCTATTTTTCTATATAAGAATAGGAACGCCAGGTCCAGCTTATGTTTCCCTTCTAACTATATTATATATATTTAAATTATTTTATATGTTATTATATATTATTGTTATTGTCATCATATATTTAACAGATACTTACATATATAAGAAAATGATATCCCACATCTTATTAACTTATAAAAATAATTTTTTTACAATAAAATCCTGGATTTTTTTTACATTAAGGCAAAATCCTGGTGATTGTGTACAAAATCTTGGTAAGATTTAAGGACAATATAATAATAAATCACTTATTATTTAATTATATTTATAACAAAATGCTCAACCCCTATTTATTTTTTGATAACACTGCTCCGCCAAACCCAACATTATAATTAGAACCAACCCAACAAAATCATGTATTTCGAGAAAGTGCAAATGGCCTATAATTTTTAGAAAAAAATTAATGGGATGCATGGACACTACATTATTTGTTCAGCCAGCCCAGCAAATTCATGTATTTCGAGAAAGTGAAAATGGGTTATAGTTTTTAAAAAATGGGCGACGCTACATTATTTGTTCACACAGCCCAGCAAATGGACTGTAATTCTCAAAAAAAGATCAAATGGACTGTAATTTCTGAAAAAAAAGGTGAATATGTGCCACATTTTTGGAGGCTGAAATGTGGGCCAATAGGTCGAAACCAACATATGTCATTGTCAACGTAGTTAACAAATGATTTTGACATCGTTAGCCGTTGGATTTACATCCAACGACCGACATCCATCTTCAATCTCTCGTCTTCTTCCTCAAGCGCCGCCGGGAGCACCTGTTCAAGCCTCCTGCTCCTAGCAGCTCTGCTTAGCACGCTTCGCTGTGAAGCGCTACCCCACCGCCGGCCAAGCCATCCCTCCACCCCTCCACACCTCATGCTCTTCTCCACTGACTGCCGAATCATGCCACACCAGAACATGTTAACCCTCGTACACCTCTTCGTCTGCGACTCCACTCCCGCGCCTTCCCATCTCCGTCTTGTTGCTGTCTAGGGCCTCGCCCTCGTCCACCACCTTGGATGCGCTCAGTGCGGCGTGGTCAACAAAAAAAATTAATACTCCCCCTGCTAGCTGGGACCCACCATAGTGGGAGGCTGACTTGTGGGCCTACTAAGTTGACGGGGACGGAGGGCTTTATCAACTTAGTCAATATGAACGATTATAGCTCTAGTGACCGTACGATGTCCATCCAATGGCCGTAGTGCTTCTTCAACCTCTGGTCTTCTTGCTCCAACCGCCCAAACCAGCGCCTGGCGTGCCGCCTGCTCCTGCCTCCTTTGGCCAGCTATGCTGCCGTGGAGGCCTCACCGCCCCATACTACTCCCACCGCTGGCCAGGCCATCCCTCTACTCACCCACACCCCATGTTATTCTGCGGCGATGGCAGCCTCACATCGCAGCCGAACCAGTGAACCCTCGTACTCCTCTCTGTGTGGGCATCCACTGCCGCGTCTTCCCTGGCTGCACGTCGTCCCCTTCCTAGGCCTCACCGTCATCCACCGCCTTGGTGCTCTCGGCACGGCATGGTCAATGTGGTCAAGGAATGACTTCCATCGAAAGAGTACTGTACGTGGAGAGGCTGATAGTTGGGTCCACGGCCATAGCAAGGAAGTGCCTCCTTATTACGCGCAAAATAATGATTCCTCCACCTGACAGCTGGGACCCACCGGACAGGCCACCGTATTTCACAAGAAAAACGTTTCCGCCCTGACTGCTGGGACCCACCAGCTACATCTTCCCACGCAAGGAAGTGCGTCCTTATCCTTCCTGATAGCTGGGACCCACCGGGTCGAAGCGTACATACTATTGTCTGTGTTGTTGCAAACATGTACATACATACTGGTCGATCGGTCGCTCTGCAACGATGAACCGTGGATGAGTAAGTAGCAGCACATGTCATAGTAGAGCCCCCACGTAGAAGTTCAGGTTGTCCCGTCTAAACCGTGTACACGTACATACAGCCACACACCAAAAAATATGGCCACGTACGTACATACGGGCGGGGTCTCGAACACCAACTCGCGCATACGTACGGTCAGGGCTCGTGTACATCAAGAGGCAGCGCCGGCGTCCTGTTCATCGGGAGCCAACCGGCTGGGTCGGAACGGAGAAACTGCGTCGTCATGTTCATCGGGAGGCAACGGAATGCGTCGTGTTCATCGGGAGCCAACCGTCTTGGACGGAACAGCCGATCGAAACGAGGCCTGGCATACCGCAGAATGGAGGAAACGGCCTTGCGTTCGATAGCCTATGGTCGAAATAGGATCCTGTTCACTAGGAGGGGTGTGGCATACCGCAAAACGAAGGAAACAGACTTTTGTTGGAGAGCTATGGTCGAAATGGGGGTCCTGTTCATCGGGAGGGGTGTGGCGCACCGAAAAAATGGGACTCTACGGGCTACTGTTCATCTCCACCGTCGACCTCCTCCGGCCTCCACGGGCTATTGTTCATCCACCATCGACCTCCTCCAGCCTCCACCTACGACTTTTCATCTACGTGCTCCCGTTCATTCAGCCTCCACCGCTCCTCCACTGGGTACTGTTCAACCAGCCCTCCATGGGGTCCTGTTCATCCACCCCCAACCGGCTCGATCGATCGGGGTCCTGTTGTAGGATCGAAAGTATGTCTAGAGGGGGGGTGATTAGACTACTTGACCAAATAAAAACTTAGCCTTTTCCCAATTTTAGTTCTTGGCAGATTTTAGCTATTGTAGGACAAATCAAGAAATCATCACATAATTCAAGCAAGCATGCAAAGAGTATATTGGCAGCGGAAAGTAAAGCATGCAACTTGCAAGAATGTAAAGGGAAGGGTTTGGAGAATTCAAGCGCAATTGGAGACACGGATGTTTTTCCCGTGGTTCGGATAGGTAGTGCTATCCTACATCCACGTTGATGGAGACTTCAACCCACGAAGGGTAACGGTTGCGCGAGTCCACGGAGGTCTCCACCCACGAAGGGTAATGGTTGCGCGAGTCCACGGCGGGCTCCACCCACGAAGGTTCCACGAAGAAGCAACCACCCACAAAGGGTCCACAAAGTAGCAACCTTGTCTACCCCACCATGGCCATCGCCCACGAAGGACTTGCCTCACTAGCGGTAGATCTTCACGAAGTAGGCGATCTCCTTGCCCTTACAAACTCCTTGGTTCAACTCCACAATCTTGTCGGAGGCTCCCAAGTGACACCTAGCCAATCTAGGAGACACCACTCTCCAAGAAGTAACAAATGGTGTGTACGTAATGAACTCCTTGCTCTTGTGCTTCAAATGATAGTCTCCCCAACACTCAACTCTCTCTCATAGGATTTGGATTTTGTGGAACAAAGATTTGAGTGGAAAGCAACTTGGGGAAGGCTAGAGATCAAGATTCATATGGTAGGAATGGAATATCTTGGTCTCAACACATGAGTAGGTGGTTCTCTCTCAGAACATATGAGTTGGAATTATGTATGTGTTCTGATGGCTCTCTCCACGAATGAAGAGGAGGTGGAGGGGTATATATAGCCTCCACACAAAATCCAACCGTTACACACAGTTATCCAATCTCGGTGGGACCGAATCAACAAACTCGGTCGGACCAAAAAGGTAAACCTAGTGACCGTTAGAGATTTTTGGTGGGACTGACATGCAACTCGGTAGGACCGATATGGTTAGGGTTTGGGCATAACGTAATCTCGGTGAGACCGATTACACAAACTCGGTGAGACCGATTTTGGTAATTAGCTAACCAGAGAGTTGGTCAGGCAAACTCGGTGGGACCGATCTGCTCTTTCGGTGAGACCGAAAAGTTACAAAAAGGAAACACTGAATTTACATTGCAATCTCGGTGGGACCGATTCGCTCTTTCGGTGAGACCGAAAAGTTACGAAAGGGAAACAGAGAGTTTGCAATCCCATCTCGGTGAGACCGAGATCCCTATCAGTAGAACCGATTTGCTAGGGTTTGGCAGTGGCTTATGACAAGTGAAACTCGGTGGCGCCGGATAGAAAGAATCGGTAGGACCGAGTTTGGCTTAGGGTTTAGGTCATATGTGGAAGTGGGAAAGTAATTGAGGGTTTTGGAGCATATCACTAAGCACATGAAGCAAGAGGCTCATTAAGCAACACCTCATCCCTCCTTGATAGTATTGGCTTTTCCTAAAGACTCAATGTGATCTTGGATCACTAAAATATAAAATGAAGAGTCTTGAGCTTTTGAGCTTGAGCCAATCCTTTGTCCTTAGCATTTTTAGGGTTCCACTTTCACATCCATGCCATGCCAATCATTGAGCTTTCCTGAAATAGTCATCTTGGAATAGCATTAGCTCAATGAGCTATATGTTGTTATGAATTACCAAAACC
The DNA here is from genome assembly GCF_003073215.2 of Triticum urartu. Classification (NCBI taxonomy): domain Eukaryota; kingdom Viridiplantae; phylum Streptophyta; class Magnoliopsida; order Poales; family Poaceae; genus Triticum; species Triticum urartu. Next base: position 392,941,211 of record NC_053025.1, read on the forward strand.
ACCTAGGGATAGTTGCACTTTCAATCTCCCCCTTTTTGGTAATTGATGACAACATATAGATCAAAGCTTCGACAAATGATAATAAGCATGAAATATATCGTCGCTTTGAGAAGTATGTGACAAGTAAGAGCTCCCCCTAAATTTGTGCATATTTAAAATTTGCTTTGGACTGCAAATGCACAAAGAGTTAGAGTCATGGGTTACTCTTCCATGTCACATACATCTTGGTGGAGCGCTTAAAATGATAAGAATGAAATACATGCACTCATCACCAAGAATAGTGAATGATCACATAAGATAGATAAGATGATAATATTAAGCAAACATTAAGTGTACCTTATGATCAAACACATGATCATCAATGTCTCACGAGCAATGACATAGTATCTCACACAAAAGCAAACAAAGTTCGAAAAACCACCAAATAAAACAAGAGAGAAAAGAAGCACTCTCTCTCTCGAAGCCTATGATCTATACATTTTCTCCCCCTTTGGCAACAAGTTACCAAAAAGTTCCTAGAAAATGCATAGTGCTAAGTCGACACTCGGGCTTGATCTTCAGGTGGTGGTGGAGTCCGGAGTACTCCAAGGACGAAGCCTTCTGTAGACGTGGTCGGAGTCGAGGCTGAAGTGGACGCTGGAGCTGGTGGAACTAGGGCTGTAGCTGGTGCAGACATGGTGGCTCTGGGGTCAGCAACTGGCACTGCAGACGACCTCGGACCTCGTGGCACTCTGGCAATGGCATCAGTTGTAGTCTTGCCTTTCCTCTCCTGCATGTCATCCTGGAGCTGCTCCACTGTAGTCTGGATCTCTGTCACTTTGACATCCAAGTCATAGAACTTTTGTTCCATGATCCTCTCTAAGCTTGCCTGGTTCTAAGTTAGGGTGGCTAGTCCTTTCTCAATCCGCAGGGTGGATGCAATCAAGTAACCAAGCTGCTCTTGTTTGATTTTCAAGAAATACTCAGATGCCTCCTCTTGAGTTGGCATCTTGGCAGCTTTCTCCTTCCATGCCTTCTCCTTCTTTGCTTGTGCTTGTGCTGATGATGGTTCATTCTCAGTCATAACAACTTGATTATCTTCAAAATCTGGACGGATGGGCAGGTGTTCCTTGTCCAATAAGTATATGCCCGTGCCCATCTTGGAGTTGATGAGCTCCTGAATCTGTGGGGCATATCCACAGCTCCTCTTCTGGTCTGCTGCTGTCCTCTTGATTGTCTCTACCATGAGGCTCATCACCTTGAACTTCTGTGGCACATCAAATATATGAAGCAAATTTATTGCATGGCCTCTGATCATCTTGTGATCTCCAGACTTGGGCAACAGAGTGTGCCTAAGGATCCAGTTAATGGTTGGCAGCCCTAACAGAAGATAATGCACAGACCCAAACTTGAAAGTATCAAGTGCCTCGTTTGGAATTTCCTTGTACATATTGGACATAGAGTTGTGGCCCATCTTCTTCTTGGCATAGATATCCAAGTCATCATCATGCTCTTCTGGGGCATTGATCAGCTGAGCCCATTCAACAACTGTAGACTGGTACCTTGTACCTTCTGACATCCAAATTATCCTACCATGTGGATAAAAATGTGTTGTGGAGTAGAACTGCATGATAAGCTCCTCGTTCCACTTTGTGAGCTTCTGCCCAACAAAGTCCTCTACTCCACATGCCTTGAAGCTGTCCTGCACTCCAGGGTAGTACTCTTTGTTGTCCTTGATGTATTGCCAATCAATCCATCTCATATCACATACAATTTGCTTCTTGTCCAATAAGACTGTCTCATAGAAGTCCTACTGTTCCTTAGTGTGGAACCTGTAGTCAACAGCAGTCCTCCTCCTTGAAGCATACGGGTCTGCTTCTCTCCACTTCCTGAGCCCTGAGTCTCTCCTGAGCTTCATGTCCTCAGCCACAGGATGAACATCACTATGGTCTGGGATCTTGGGCTTGAGCTTTCTGAGCACTTGACCTTCTTCTTCTTCAGCAATGTCAAGCACTGGGGCCTTGTTCTTCTCAGTAGCTGGGATGCTTCTTGTATTCCTCTTTGGCTTTGGCTTTGGAGCTGGCTTGGCCTTAGAAGCAGTTGACCCTGATCTTATGGCATCATCCATCAGCTTGGGTGCCTTAGGTGCTGGTGCAGCAACCTCTTCTTCTTCCTCTTCTTCCATGATGGAAGCCTTTCCAAGCACTTTGGCTACGATCTTCTTGACCCTTTCCTTCCTCTTCTTTCCCTCAGCAGCAACTGGCTCTATGGGAGTGGGTTTCTCAGTTGAAGCTCTGGCCTTTGACATAGGCTGCCTGCCTGCTGGCCTTTTGACTTTCATCCCTGGCTTTGTGCCTTGAGCTGAGCCATGTTCCTTCTCAAGCACTACTCTCTTTGAAGTTGCTTCCTCTTCTGCCACATAATCCTCATCCTCTGATTCTGAGGTTCTCTTCTTCCTCTGTCTGGTGGCAGCTTTAGGCAGATTGCTAGGGGTGCTCCTGCTGCCTTCATCTGAAGAACTTGAGGGACTAGTGCCGTCACTCATCTGCACTTGCTGTTCTGACATGTTCTGGCTATCACTTTGGTCTGACATGATGAACAAGCTGACTGCTGACCCTGTGAATTGTTTATAGATGAGGTAGAATAGATGAGCATCACAAAATGCAGAGATTTTTGCAAAAGAATGACTCAAAAACTTAGTTTTAGTTTCCCACTGAAATCATCTCGGATCTACCGATTTTGAAACTCGGTGATACCGAAGCAGTTTTGGAACCTAAACTAGTGAACTCGGTTGGACCGAGTCACAGTTCGGTGGCACCGAGACTGCTAGGGTTTAACAAAGTTCCAAAATCGGTCACACTGATAAGTAATTCTCGGTCAGACCGAGTCTCACTTGTGCAATGGAATAAGACAAATCGGTGGGACCGAGTTTTTCAACTCAGTGGGTCCAAGATGGTTTCGGCGGAAACCTAACCCTAAAATTTTCGAATTAAACCTAATCTACGAGTTCATTGACTGGATAGAAGTTTAACAAACGTGGCAAGAATCATGATGATCACAACGTGCTAAGAATCGGATTGGGGAATAGCACAAAGATCGAGTCCATACCCTAGTTCGGCGGAGACTCGCTACGGCGGCAACGGCGGGGTTGAATTTCCGTTGACGGCGACGGAGACCAGCGATTGGAGGCGGCTGGCGGCGAGGAGACGATCCGGAGACCATGTTGGCAGAGCAGGCTATCACGCGGGCGAAGGGGTTCGGAGAAATTTCCAAATTTTTGCCCGTGACTATACATAGCCCGACCCTGTCGGTGTGACCGAGTGGAACAACTCGGTGGCACCGAGATGCAAAACTGTATACAGTTGTTGCAACTCGGTGTGACTGAATGGTTCAAATCGGTTGCACCGAGATCGAAAACCTAGATCAACTTAAGGATCTCGGTAGGACCGAAAGTGGAGTATCGGTCAAACCGAGAATCATAAAGAGGTTTTGGAAGTTTAAGTCTATGACGAATCAGGGACTCCGAGCGCTCCTCACACAGAGTGGTTCGAATCTGACTTGATCAAATTTTGTGATGTAGCATGAATAGAGTTTGAGACGAGAAAAGCATAAATAGCTAGAGGAGGTTCTTAGGCATTCTTGTCCATCCACTTGGCAAAAGGAAATAAAACCGAACAATCAAAACAACAAGTGGATGTCCTCGAATGAGTAAAATATGCAACCAGCATGCTCACACAATAAGATGGCAAATGAAATATGTGACAAGGCATGCACAACCAATTCTAGCATCTACCAAGCAATTTGCGATGACAAGGTCATCTATATATGAGTATATTGACTTAGGAGTCAAGTGAGAACACTTGATCATAGGTCATACTCATCGTTTAAGTTCAAGTGGGGTTACCACTTTTACATAAAGCATTGTTGTGTTCACATCTTTAGAGTTGCTTTAGCTCAAGTCTTAGAGTAAAGCTCCCCCTAGATGTGATATCCCTCTTTAGAGGGATGAACTAACCTCGGTTTTTGTCGATGATGACTTCATGTAGATGTTGAAGATGTGGATGCTCAATGTTGATGTAGATCACTTGGAGCTATCCATTTGAGTGAATTGCACTTTCAATACCTACATGGGTTAGTCCCACAAGGAACAAACAAGGATATCCATAGACATAGAGTGATGCACACACAAGATGATGTCCATGAAAACTTTTAGGTTACCTTGTCCCTTGTCTTACCAACAAGTGGGTTTGTGACTCCTTGAACTAGTGCAAGATGTGGAAGTTGATTGCACTTGTTCTTGCCAAAATGATAAGAGTGGATTATGTTGGCGGAGTCACCCTCAAGAACTCTCTAGTTCTTCTTCTTTTGGATCCACACCATCTTGATGGGAATCCTTGGAGTTGTAGTCGTACTTGATGAAGTGGAACTTGAAGTAGTCTTGGGAATCCACTTGACTAAGGTCTTAGGAGCTTCTTCAAATGCATCAATTTCCTCTTGAAGCTTGTCCTTGCCTTTTTGCTTGTAGTCTTGTGGTGGAAGATCATCTTGAGCTTGTGTCCCCTTGAAAGAAGTATCACACTTCTCTTGTTGAGGAACAAACTTTGTCTTGGGGTATTGATCTTCTTCCCACTCAACTCCATTGGCATTGAACTTTCGTTCAAAACCAACACCTTGATTCTTCTGGTGCATTCCTTGCTTGCGCACAATTTCCTCGAATTGCTTGCTCCCGGCAAGGCTTTTGTACACTCCTTTCTCTATAATTCCCTTCAATAAGCTATTTTCTTGCTCAAGTGTAACTTGGCTAAGAGAATCATTAGTGGAATCAAGAGAACTACTAGAAGCAACAATATTGGATTTAGCATGATCATTGTTACTGCTAGAGGAAGAATCTTTCTTGTTCTTGTTACTAGACTTGACTTGAGGCATGTAAGTGGATAAGAGTAAACACTTGGCAATGTAAGAAGAACTTTTCTTCCGGAGATCATCATTGATTGCTTTTAAGAACTCTTGCTCTTGCTCAAGATTGAGCTTTTCAAAGCGTAATTTTTCATGAGCTCTTAAAAGTTCTCGATGATCTTCAAAGATAGTTTCATGAGCTAACTTAAGAGTGTTTAGTTCTTTAGTTAGAGCCTCAATCTTCTCCTTATCATTGTCATTCGTTTTATCTTGATTAGCATGATTAATTGACGTTTCATCATAGTATTCATCACTAGAGTTGTCAACAAGCAAATCATCACCTAACAAGTCATCTTCATCACTATTGAAATCAACATACTCGGGGTGTGTTACCTTAGGACCTTTGGCCATGAAGCATCTTCCAATTCCTTCATTTGGTGAGTCAAATATGTCGTAGGAGTTGGTTGACACAAGTGCTAGACCGGCAACACCTTCATCTTGAGTATCTTCGGAGTCGGAGTGATAAATTCTCTCGGAGTGGCTGTTGGAGTCGGAGCCGGATACCCATTCACCAACATGAGCTTGATGTCTTCGTTTTGTGTAGCTCCTTGAAGATTTTTCCTTCCTTTCCGAATCCTTGCTTCTCCGTGAGTATCTTCGTTCATAACGATCATCTCTACTCCTTCTCTCTCTTGGTGGTGATTCTTTGCTTCTTCTTTTTGGAGAATCTTCTCTTCTCTTGTAGGGAGCCGTACACTCATTGGAATAGTGTCCGGGTCTTCCACAACTGTAGCAGTTTCGCTCTCGACTAGAAGATCTTTTGTCATTGTAGGACCTTGACTTGAAGCTTCTATCTTTGCTTCTACTCTTGTAGAACTTGTTGAAGTTCTTCACCATTAAGCTCAATTCTTCATTGAAGTTTTGTTTCTCACTTGATGATGTAGGGGCTTCACATGAGGCTTTGTAGGGACCACTTGATTTGTTGTGAAGTTCCTCTTTATCCTTAAGTGACATCTCATGAGCAACAATTCTTCCAATCACCTCAGTTGGCTTGAGATCTTTGTAATTGGGCATCATTTGGATCAATGTGCACACGGTATCATATTTTCCATCCAAGGCTCTTAGAATCTTCTTGATGATGAATCTGTCGGTCATCTCTTCACTTCCTAAGCCGGCAATCTCATTTGTGATGAGAGCAAGCCTAGAGTACATTTCAGCGACACCTTCACCATCCTTCATTTTGAACTTGTCAAGTTGACTTTGAAGCACATCCAACTTGGATTCCTTGACGGAGTCGGTACCTTCGTGCATATCAATCAAAGTGTCCCAAATTTCCTTTGCATTCTCAAGATGGTTGATTTTGTTGAATTCTTCGGGGCACGATCCGTTGAAGAGAATATCACAAGCTTGAGCATTGTATTGCAACATCTTCAACTCATCTGCGGTAGCTTCATGGTTTGGTTCTTTCCCATCAAAGAAGTCACCTTGCAAACCAACACACACAATAGCCCAAACGGCGGGGTTATGTCCAAGAATATGCATTTTCATTTTATGCTTCCAACTAGAAAAATTAGTACCATCAAAGTAAGGACCTCTACGGTGATAATTTCCCTCGCTACACGCCATACTCTCCTAGGTTGTGAAACCAAGGCTATGACCACCAAAAGCTATGGAGATCAAAGCAAATGGAGACCAAAGCTCTGATACCACTTGTAGGATCGAAAGTATGTCTAGAGGGGGGGTGATTAGACTACTTGACCAAATAAAAACTTAACCTTTTCCCAATTTTAGTTCTTGGCAGATTTTAGCTATTGTAGGACAAGTCAAGCAATCATCACATAATTCAAGCAAGCATGCAAAGAGTATATTGGCAGCGGAAAGTAAAGCATGCAACTTGCAAGAATGTAAAGGGAAGGGTTTGGAGAATTCAAGCGCAATTGGAGACACGGATGTTTTTCCCGTGGTTCGGATAGGTAGTGCTATCCTACATCCACGTTGATGGAGACTTCAACCCACGAAGGGTAACGGTTGCGCGAGTCCACGGAGGTCTCCACCCACGAAGGGTAATGGTTGCGCGAGTCCACGGCGGGCTCCACCCACGAAGGGTCCACGAAGAAGCAACCACCCACAAAGGGTCCACAAAGTAGCAACCTTGTCTACCCCACCATGGCCATCGCCCACGAAGGACTTGCCTCACTAGCGGTAGATCTTCACGAAGTAGGCGATCTCCTTGCCCTTACAAACTCCTTGGTTCAACTCCACAATCTTGTCGGAGGCTCCCAAGTGACACCTAGCCAATCTAGGAGACACCACTCTCCAAGAAGTAACAAATGGTGTGTAGGTAATGAACTCCTTGCTCTTGTGCTTCAAATGATAGTCTCCCCAACACTCAACTCTCTCTCATAGGATTTGGATTTTGTGGAACGAAGATTTGAGTGGAAAGCAACTTGGGGAAGGCTAGAGATCAAGATTCATATGGTAGGAATGGAATATCTTGGTCTCAACACATGTGTAGGTGGTTCTCTCTCAGAACATATGAGTTTTAATTATGTACGTGTTCTGATGGCTCTCTCCACGAATGAAGAGGAGGTGGAGGGGTATATATAGCCTCCACAAAAAATCCAACCGTTACACACAGTTTTCCAATCTCGGTGGGACCGAATCAACAAACTCGGTCGGACCGAAAAGGTAAACCTAGTGACCGTTAGAGATTTTCGGTGGGACTGACATGCAACTCGGTAGGACTGATATGGTTAGGGTTTGGGCATAACGTAATCTCGGTGAGACCGATTACACAAACTCGGTGAGACCGATTTTGGTAATTAGCTAACCAGAGAGTTGGTCAGGCAAACTCGGTGGGACCGATCTGCTCTTTCGGTGAGACCGAAAAGTTACAAAAAGGAAACACTGAATTTACATTGCAATCTCGATGGGACCGATTCGCTCTTTCGGTGAGACCGAAAAGTTACGAAAGGGAAACAGAGAGTTTGCAATCCCATCTCGGTGAGACCGAGATCCCTATCGGTAGAACCGATTTGCTAGGGTTTGGCAGTGGCTTATGACAAGTGAAACTCGGTGGCGCCGGATAGAAAGAATTAGTAGGACCGAGTTTGGCTTGTTTAGGTCATATGTGGAAGTGGGAAAGTAATTGAGGGTTTTGGAGCATATCACTAAGCACATGAAGCAAGAGGCTCATTAAGCAACACCTCATCCCTCCTTGATAGTATTGGCTTTTCCTAAAGACTCAATGTGATCTTGGATCACTAAAATATAAAATGAAGAGTCTTGAGCTTTTGAGCTTGAGCCAATCCTTTGTCCTTAGCATTTTGAGGGTTCCACTTTCACATCCATGCCATGCCAATCATTGAGCTTTCCTGAAATAGTCATCTTGGAATAGCATTAGCTCAATGAGCTATATGTTGTTATGACTTACCAAAACCACCTAGGGATAGTTGCACTTTCACCTGTTCATCCAGCGGTAATGGCATCTACTACCACGGGGTCCTGTTCACCCAACCCCCCACCGGGAACTGTTCACCCACCCCCCAACAATTCCAACAACACTCACTGTTCATCAAGAGGCTATATGCTCGATCAGGTTCAGTTAACAGCCAGATTGATCGATCGCTCGGGTTTAGTAACGCGTAGCCTGCAGTGCAATCACTCGGGTTCGGTAGGCGAACGCCTCGCTCGGGTTCAGTTAGAGCCCAACGCCTCGCACCCACGCATGTATGTGTACGAGAGAAACACGCATCGCTCGGCCCCGACCAACTACCGTAACCGGGAACTCCCCGATATTTTCCTCGCCCTCGCTTCTACCTCAGTTTTTTCTGCCATGGACGACCCAAAGAATGTCATGCAGCTGCGTCTCCAGCCCGCCCAGGACGAAAAGCCCATTTTCTGTCATACAATTAGGAGCCCACCACATCTATGATGATACCAGGTTTTGTCACAATTATCGTCATAGAAGTGTCATAAGCATGACAGGAAAAAAATTCTTTCGGCCCAAAATGTCACGGATGTTTCTTTTTTTGTAGTGTGGGTACAAGCTATTCCAACTAGTAGTGCTGATCACAACACTCTATTAAAATGCTTAAGGACGTTATTTTCCCAAGGTTTGGAGTCCCTAGATATTTAATGACTGACGGTGGTTCACACTTTATTCATGGTGCTTTCCGTAAAATGCTTGCTAAGTATGATGTTAATGATAGAATATCACCACCTTATCATCCTCAGTCTAGTGGTCAAGTTGAACTTAGAAATATAGAAATAAAAATAATTTTACAAAAAACTATCAATTGGTCCCAAAAGAATTGGTCTAAGAAACTAGATGATGCACATTGGGCTTATAGAACAACATATAAAAATCCTATGGGTATGTCTCCTTACAAAATGGTTTATGGAAAAGCTTGTCATTTGCCTCTTGAGTTAGAACATATATAAAGCATATTGGGCAATTAAAGAGTTCAACTATGGTTTCAAACTTGCCGGTGAAAAGAGGTTATTTCATATTATCTCACTAAATGAATGGAGAACCCAAGCTTAAGAAAATACCAAGTTATTTAAAGGAAAAGTTAAAAGAATGCATGATAAGATAATCCAAAAGCGTGAGTTTAAGGTTGGAGAATATGTTCTTTTGTACAACTCCCGCTTCAGATTCTTTGCAGGAAAACTCCTCTCCAAATGGGAAGGACCCTATGTTATCGAGGAGGTTTATCGATCTGGAGCCATAAAAATAAATAATGCCGAGGGTGCTAATCCGAAGGTTGTCAATGGGCAAAGAATAAAACATTATATCTCAGGTATGCCCATTTATGTCGAAAGCAATATTATCCAAACTATGACACCGGAAGAACACATAAAAGAAACCTTCAAGAACACTCCAGAATTGTGAAAAAATAGGAGGTATGTGATACGGTTAGTAAAAGGACTCTGAAAAATCCACAAAAATATTATCTGTCAGTGTTGGAATATATTAAAAATTAGGAAAATAAGAAACAACCAGGAAGGCACCCCTGGTGGGCACAAGACACCAGGGCGCACCTGGCTTGCCAAGCGTGCCTAGGTGGGTTGTGCCCACCTCGGGTACCTTCCGGACTCTTTTTTTCTTCCGTTTTCTTGTTTCCCAAGATAAAAAATCTTTATATACCCCCCAAACCTATTGACCACCGTATCATGGAGAAATCTTCTATTTTCTTTTCCTTGCTGTTTTTGCTAGATCTGAAAATATGTCGTCTCAAGATTCCGAGGAGGATTGTCCAGTTACTTATCGGCCTATGCATAAGAATATCTTCAAGGATACTTATCCCTATATGTGGTATACCAATGAGGAAGATGAAGATGAATCACTCTCTCCTCGCTTCAAGCAAGAAAGCAAAGAAGCATTATGCAAAAGGATAATAAAGTTTGAAATAGAGAATGATGAGTTGAGGATGGATTATTTCACCCTCAGATGCAACCTGGAGAGGAAGAAGGACATCCCCCACTTCATCACCACCACCTCCTTCTTCATCACCAAAGGAGACTTGAGTATCGGGTATGGGCACTCCCCTTGGATTATGCAAGCTTGAGGGAGGTGCCTCGGTATCATATCACCTCCACTATCTTTTGCCTTTACTTATCTTAGTTCTATCCATAGTTATCTTTTGCTATAGATGAATAAAAGTTTAGTTCGATCCTTTCTTTTGAAGTGTTTGCTTAGTGCTATACTTGTAATCGTGTGAGAGATATATAATAAAGTTTAGTTTTCTTTATTTTATTTTCATGTTCAATAAAAAAGAAAGGAAATAAATGAAAAAGATCGTATGCTAATCTTATGGTAAGTAGTGACATCACATAAAGAAGAGTATAAGTAGAAAATTTTATTGGAGATTTAAACATAGCATTGGTCAATGATGCAACTCATGAAAGAATTAATAAGGGAAGAGAAGATCACATGCAAATACACTATCCTGGACATCTTTTGTGATTGTGAGCCCCCATCAAAATATTATATGCCAAAAATGTTGATGTTGGACAAGGAAGACAGCATAATGATTTATGTTTGCTCATATTCACATAGAAGTTATATTTTCATAGATCCTTCAACATATGGTTCTTGCCCCCCATCTTTGCTAGCAAAAAATTCCGCACTAAGTAGAAATACTACTTGTGCATCCAAAACCCTTAAACCAAATCTTGTTTTGAGAGTCCACCATACCTATCTATGGATTGAGTAAGATCCTTCAAGTAAGTTGTCATCGGTGCAATAAAGGCAATAAAAATTTCTCTTCTAAAAGTGTTGGATCATTTAGTGTATGAGAAAATTGAGTGTTGTATGAACTTGTGATGACAAAGAATAAAAGTGACATACTGCATAATAAATCTTGCTATCATAAGGGGCAATATAACGTGACGTTCTTTTGCACTAAGAGATTGAACATGCAAAAAAAGCGCATGGCAACCTCTGCTTCCCTCTGCGAAGGGCCTATCTTTTACTTTTATGTATTACTTTTATGCAAGAGTCAAAGTTTTCTCTATATTCATTTTTATTTTCTCTTTTGGTGTGCATCATGTGGTGAGGAAAGATCTAGGCACATATATCCAGTTGGATATGGGTAACATGAGTTATTATTGTTGCACCCTTGAGGCGAGTATGTTGGGTGGCGAAATCTATAAGCCCCTATCTTTCTGTGTGTCCGGTTGAAACTTTTTGCTCATGTGTATCCGGAGAGTGTTAGCTATCATAGAAGACTATATGATGGTTGAGTATGTGGACTTGCCAAAAAGGCTCCGACACGTGACCCTTCTTGAAAAGATGATGAATTGTAGTTGCGAAGTTGACTGAGATCGTAGTTTATTGGTTTCCAATAGAGTTTATGCTTTATACTTCGATGTTGTGATGAATTGTTACTTATTCATGAGAAGTTTATGATAAAAGTTATGTGATAAAAGTTCTATTTTAAAGTTTGTTGTTGTTATAATAATATACATGATGCTTCTATGTAACGCCGCGAGACCGATGCGCCAGGTGTCTCCCAGTTATTCGCCGTCGTTGCCATGTCATTTTCTTGCATGTTGCATCTTGCCATGTCATCATCCGCATTGCATCTGCATGTTTTCAAAACTTGCATCCGTCTGGGTCTCCCTGTTCTTTCCGTTGTCCGTTCTGAGCCCAAACACACTTGCACGCGCCCGCGGCATGTCCAAAATAGTATTTTATAAGTGGCTGGAAAATGTTCTCGGAATGGGTCGAAAGTTGGCATGCGGTGTTGTTATAGTGTAGATAGGCCGCCTGCCAAGTTTTTCATCGCATTCGGAGCTCGGTTGATAGCCCAACGGTTAAACTATAGTGGCAATATAGCCGGTCAAACGTCAGACGTTTTCGGTCTCCGAAAACAGTTGCCGGGCCTCTCCTTCTCTTTTCTCTCTTTTCTGAGCCCATCAAACCCCCTTGCCCCCATGGCCTTTTGTCAAACCTCCCCTCCTTGCATAGTGCATCGACTACCCTCGAGTGTGCGTCCGAAAATTGTCCCAAACCCAACCCAGACAGTCGTCATCGTCGGATACGGATCAACCCCGAACAACCTCCTGCATCTTCCGTTTCTTCATTTGACTACTCCATTGACCCGTAGCCATCCGATCTTGATTAGACGATCCAAAACTCCCTCCTTTCGCTATATATAGACCAAGCTCTACCTATTTTGGTCAAACCCTAGAAATTAGGAGGCTTGTCCCTTCACCCGCTGCTGCACTCTCCACCAAATCCCCTCTCGGGATCCTCCCAGATTCGATCCCCACCAACCCGAGCCCTCCCATGGCTCCCTTCGAATCCTCCCTCTTTCTAACCGAGGAACCAGCACAGCCGCGCTCAAGAGCTCCCGAGGCCGAGCTCCTCCAACCTCACGACCCCGCGGCCCCCGGCGAACCTCACCGCCGACAACCACCAACAGCAGCTCCTCGCGTGCCCTTGCTCCTCCCCAAGCATGCTCCAGCGGCCAATCCTACACCGCCTCGCGCTCGAGCACCCAAGCCCCTCGATCCAGCCGTCCAGGAGGACGCCACCGTGGACACTAGGCACCATCTCCCCGACGCCTCCTCCTCCCCATGTCGTTTCCCTCTAGATCCCTCTCTTTTTCACCCAGTTTTCCTCTCTCTCTCTCACTCTGGTTCACAGGGGCGTCGCCATGGCCGTCGCATCGATGTTGTCACCACCGAAGCTCCACCGGTGACCAGAGTCACCACGTCCCGCACCCACAGCCTCGTGCACCCGAGGCCTCGCCTCTTCCCGAGCCTCTGCCGCGACCACTCCAGTGCCAAGACCCGTCGCCGCCCCGCTGCGCCAGGAACTCGATGCCAGCGCCACTGTGCTTCTGCCGTCCGCGTTCGCAAGTGCAGCGCCCAGCCGCGCCGACCTCCCGCAGCTCGTCCCAACGCTGGACCTGGAGCCTGCGACTCCCGCCGGACCTCGCCTCGCCGGAGAACGCCGCCCTCGACCGGTTCCCCGTCGCCTGGCACCGCCAAGTTCCCCTGCCTTGCCTGCAAGCCCCTAGCACTGCATCCTCTACTTCCTTCGAGAGAGCGAACGACCGCGTTGACCTTTCCCTGATCGAACTGAGCAGGCCGGCCCAGCGTGCCCCTGTCGACCTCTCCCTCTCCACAGATCTGGGCCTAGCCCATGGTGAGGCCACCCTAACGCCCCCTCTTGTTTTTTTACTTGTTGGACCAGCCAGTTTCGGCCCGTGTAATGTTTTTTCGTCTGAACGGATTTAGTATTTTTCCCAAAGAATGCTATTTTGCAGAAAACCCCCCAAACAACATGCATTTAATAACTCATCATCCGTGCATCGGTTTAAAATAAGTTATATATATGACATATGACTAGAATTTCATCAAGTTTCATAATATGCAACTTTCATCCATGTTTAAAATGCTTAAAATGTTGTTTGACTATATTTTGCTCATATGCCATGTTAAAATGATTTATTTCATAACTAAATAACCGTAGCTCTAAACTTAATAAACTTTATATGTTAATGGGGTAGAAAAATGCCTAGTTTAACATGGTGGCATCATCTTGTATGTTTAATAACTCTAAAATTGGGTTTAGCGCAGAACAGTACCAAATTCATCATATGCATATGGGGATTTTCCGAAATTGTTGTTTGTTATTTCCGGCCTCATTTAAATTAGACTAGATAGCTAGTTTACTTATGCTTCACCTCTTGCCATGTTTAACAACATTTAATATTGTCGGGTACCTAAACGAGAGAGAACTAAATAAGTCGTGTGGTGTTTTGTCAATATGCAACTCGTTGCATATTGAGCTACAGTTAACTTGTAGTGTTGCTTGTGCATTTTTCCATGCCATGAATCATTAAACCGGACATGCATCATACTTGGTTGTGCATCATACCATGCTTATGTGATGGTTGTTTACAATGATGTTTGTTTCTTTCCGGGTTGCTGCTCTCGTTAGCTTCGGTTTCGTTCCGGAGTTGTGAGGATCCATTCGGCTATGTCCGTTTGTCTTCTTCATGGACTCGTTCTTCTTCCTTGCGGGATCTCAGGCAAGATGACCATACCCTCAAAATCACTTCTATCTTTGCTTGCTAGTTATTCGCTCTTTTGCTATGCCACGATACCTACCACTTGCTATATCATGCCTCCCATGTTGCCATGTCAAGCCTCTAACCCACCTTTCCTAGCAAACCGTTGTTTGGCTATGTTACCACTTTTGCTCAGCCCCTCTTATAGCGTTGTTAGTTGCAGGTGAAGATGAAGTTTGTTCCATGTTGGAACATGGATATGTTGGGATATCACAATATCCCTTATTTAATTAATGCATCTATATACTTGGTAAAGGGTGGAAGGCTCGGCCTTATGCCTGGTGTTTTGTTCCACTCTTGCCTCCCTGGTTTTCGTCATACCGGTGTTATGTTCCTTGATTTTGCGTTCCTTACACGGTTGGGTGTTATGGGAACCCCTTGACAGTTCGCTTTGAATAAAACTCCTCCAGCAAGGCCCAACCTTGGTTTTACATTTGCCTAACAACCTATCACCTTCCCTTGGGTTCTGCAGACTCAAGGGTCATCTTTGTTTTAAACCCCCGGGCCAGTGCTTGTCTAAGTGTTGGTCCGAACCAGAGCCACTTGCGGCGCCACCTCGGGGAAACTTGAGGGCTGGTTTTAGCTGTACATAGTGTTCATCCGTTGTTGCCATGAGAACGAGATATGTGCAGCTCCTATCAGGATGTCGGCGCATCGGGCAGTCTTGCTGGTCTTGTTTTACCATTGTCAAAATGTCTTGTAGTCGGGATTCTGAGTCTGATCGGGTCTTCTTGGGAGAAGGAATATCCTTCGTTGGCCGTGAGAGCTTGTGATGGGCTAAGTTGGAACACCCCTGCAGGGTTTGAAATTTCGAAAGCCGTGCCTGCAGTTATGGGCAGATGGGAATTTGTTAATATCCGGTTGTAGAGAACTTGACACTTAACTTAATTAAAATGCATCAACCGTGTGTGTAGCCTTGATGGTCTCTTCTTGGCGGACTCCGGGAAGTGAACACGGTTCTTGTGTTATGCTTGAACGTAAGTAGTGTCAGGATCACTTCTTGATCACTTCTAGTTCACGACCGTGCTTTGCTTCTCTTCTCGCTCTCATTTGCGTAAGTTAGCCACCATATATGCTAGTACTTGCTGCAGCTCCGCCTCACTACCTTTTCCTACCCATAAGCTTAAATAGTCTTGATCACGAGGGTGTGAGATTGCTGAGTCCCCGTGGCTCATAGATATTTCCAAAACAGTTGCAGGTGCCGATGATACCGTGTAGGTGATGCAACCGAGCTCAAGGAGGAGCTTGATGAAGATCGTGTTCGTTGTGTTGTTTCATTTCTAGTTGATCAGTAGTGGAGCCCGGTCGGGGCGATAGGGGATCTAGCATTAGGGGTGGTCTTCTTTTATTTTGGTTCCGTAGTCGGACCTTGATTGTATTCTGGATGATGTAATGCTATATTTATGTATTGTGTGAAGTGGCGATTGTAAGCCAACTCTTTATCCCTTTCATTTCAGTACATGGGATGTGTAAAGATTACCCCTCTTGCGACATGCCTACTATGCGGTTATGCCTCTAAGTCGTGCTCCAACACGTGGGAGATATAGCCGCATCATGGGTATTACAAGTTGGTAATCAGAGCCATCCCCGACTTAGGAGCCCCCTGCTTGATTGAATCACTGATGTTGTTGAGTCTAGAACAAAATGTTTTGAGTCTTAGGATTATATATATTGAAGAGTAGGATTCTTTTTACTCCTCAGTCCCTTCGTCGCTCTGGTGAGGCCTCCTGATGTAGAGTTTTGTCTCTTATCTTCTCAAATTTCACAAAAAAATTTAGGATCACGCGGGTATCATGGAATCATTCCGATGGTTTTGTGACAAGAACATTGTTCTTGGTGCCTCCTGACATTTAGGGGTTGTGGCAGTGTCCCGGGGAGTTGAGCTCCGAGGTGTTGTTGTCACAATTTTATCGTTGCAGTTCTAGAATACCTGAGTTCGCCAACATTGAAAATCTCTTTTATGCAGTTGTTGGTGAGATAACCTCGACGGCACTGTCGGTGTCAAAACCGGCGGATCTTGGGTAGGGGGTCCCGAACTGTGCGTCTAGGCTGGATGGTAACATGAGGCAGGGGATACAATGTTTTACCCAGGTTCGAGCCCTCTTGATGGAGGTAAAACCCTACGTCCTGCTTGATTAATATTGATGATATGGGCAGTACAAGAGTAGATCTACCACAAGATCGGAGAGGCTAAACCCTAGAAGCTAGCCTATGGTATGATTGTATGTTGTGGTTGTTGTCCCATATGGACTAAAACCCTTCGGTTTATATAGACACCGGAGAGGGTTAGGGTTACACAAGGTCGGTTACAAAGGAGGAGATATACATATCCGTATTGCCTAGCTTGCCTTCCACGCCAAGTAGAGTCCCACCCGGACATGAGACGAAGTCTTCAATCTTCTATCTTCATAGTCTAACAGTCCGGCCAATGGAGATAGTCCGGCGATCCGGAGACCCCCTAATCCAGGACTCCCTCAGTAGCCCCTGAACCAGGCTTCAATGACGATGAGTCCGGCGCGCAGTATTGTCTTCGGCATTGCGTTCCTTCTCCGAATACATCACAAAAGAATTTGAATACGAGGATAGTGTCCGACCCTGCAAAATAAGTTCCACATACCACCATAGAGAGAATAATATTTTCAAAAATCTAATTTGCTGACTTGTTTTGACAGTATGGCGTTATGTCATGGCCCGGTGATTATTCGAACCGTTTCTTTTAACTAGCCCCGCAAATAACGCGAGGCAGTTTTTCGACACGTCTTGTCAAAGCAGAGATCGTGTCCCCTTATCACGGGATTCTCATCAATACGGGCATGGGTAACCCAACCGCGCCATCGATTATGGCGCTTGGGGCATAGCGATTTTTACCAGGCTAGTGGGGACGCTTAGTTTCGTCCGCCCATATAAAGGGATAAGGATTTACCTTTTCATCCACGCCTCCTTCCTCCTTTGCTCATCTGATTTCGCACACTTGAGCTCTAGCGCCCAAGTCCGCACTTCCCACCTCAACCTTCTCCAACCATGTCCGGAGCGGGAGGCAGGTGGATGGTCTCCTCCATCCCGGAGGGAGACATCAAGAAGCTGCGCGGAGCTGGATACTTAGCCGCAAATATCACGCATCGGCTGCCTGCTGTGGGGCAGATCGTCCCTACCTCGGAACCTCATGAGAGGGTAGTCTTCCTCCACCACTTCCTCCGCGTACTGGGGTTTCCCCTCCATCCATTCATCCATGGTCTCATGTTCTACTACGGGCTGGACTTTCATGATCTGGCCCTGAACTTCATCCTCAACATTTCGGCGTTCATCGTCGTGTGTGAGGCTTTCCTCCGCATCCGGCCCCACTTTGGCCTCTGGTTAAAGACCTTCAATATCAAGCCGAAGGTGGTACGAGGCCAACAAGCAGAATGCAGCGGAGCCATGGTGGGCAACATGCCCAATGTTATATGGCTTGAAGGCTCCTTCGTGGAGACAATAAAGGGATGGCAATCGGCGTGGGTCTACATCACCGAGCCGCGCGACGCCAAATGGGCGGCAACCCCCGAGTTTCGATCTGTATTCCCTACACAGCTCACTTCCTGGAAAGAGAAGGGCTTGTCGTGGGGTTCATCGGTGGAGCTGGATGGACTCTAGAAATGTATCCGGAGTATGGCAAGCAAGAAGCTCAAGCTTGTCAACATAGTCCAGGTTATGCTCATCCGCCGGATCCTCCCGTGTCAACAACGGGATTTTAACTTGTGGGAGTTCGACCCGGCCCGGCACCAGACTCTGAGCGAGCTCTTTGATACGACGCACAAGGATGTCTGGAAGGTGTTGTTCAAGGGCGCCGAGGTCCCTCCTTCACTCGCCGAGGACCGCGGACTAAGCGCAAAGCTCCTAGCGCATTCGGTGAGTTCAATACGTCCCGTAGGACATTTATTTCCCCTAGCTTAATCATGTGCAGGGTCTAATCTCCATGCCTTTGACAGGACTGGGTGGAGACATCAGGGCAGATTAACTGTCCGGCCCCTTTGCCCGAAGACACTGCGGGCGCTCTCCTGACGGAGATGCTGACTCCAGCTCCTTACAATGTGCCGGAGAAGACCAAGAAGGCCAAGGGAACCCGAAAGAGTTCCCGACGCCAAGTGTTATCAGACTCATCATCCGATAACTCTGCGTCACACTCCTCCCCCGAAGACGAGGAGGAAGAAGAAGATGCTCCCCCTCCAGGCGGGGGAGACAAGAAAAGGAAGGTCATCCCGACTGGGGGGGCCGAAGGGTCCAAGAAGGGAAGGACTCTCCTTTCGGACAGCTCCACCGCCGCCGATGAAGACGAAGACGAGTGGTTTCCCAAGGCCAAGCCCCTGGGGAGATTGTAAGTATTCGGATACCAGAGTAACTCGTAGCATTCCTTTGTCGCACTGCTTTCCCTAACGCCGAACATGATTATGCAGGCCGCCACGAGCCAGCATCAATGTATCATCGGACGGCTCCCTGGGCTCGTCGGACATGGATAGCGATCCAGTCCCGACCGCCACCTCCCCTCATCCCGCCGATGACGCCGAGGTGCTGTCTCAAGAGGCACCGAACCGAGGGGAGACAGTCCCAGAGGCGCCCCATGGCGACCTTCTGGACTCCGGGAGCCGAGGGGACGGGGCCCCTGAGAGCTCCGAGTTCGGCCCTCAGCCGAACACCGCACCGGAACCTCCAGCGGTTCCAGGCTCGGGCAGGCGGCCTCCTTCTAAGAGGGACAAGAAGCCTGTGCCGGTGACCTCTGTCCATCCAGAGGCGCCGGACAATCTGTTGGAAGTGCTTCTGTAGGATCGAAAGTACGTCTAGAGGGGGGGTGATTAGACTACTTGACCAAATAAAAATCTAGCCTTTTCCCAATTTTAGTTCTTGGCAGATTTTAGCTATCTTAGCACAAGTCAAGCAATCTCCACACAATTCAAGCAAGCATGCAAAAAGAGTATATGAGCAGCGGAAAGTAAAGCATGCAACTTGCAAGAATGTAAAGGGAAGGGTTTGGAGGATTCAAACACAATTGGAGACACGGATGTTTTTGTCGTGGTTCCGATAGGTGGTGCTATCGTACATCCACGTTGATGGAGACTTCAACCCACGGAGGGTAACGGTTGCGCGAGTCCACGGAGGGCTCCACCCACGAAGGGTCCACGAAGAAGCAACCTTGTCTATTTCATCATGGCCGTCGCCCACGAAGGACTTGCCTCACTAGCGGTAGATCTTCATGAAGTAGGCGATCTCCTTGCCCTTACAAACTCCTTGGTTCAACTCCACAATCTTGTCGGAGGCTCCCAAGTGACACCTAGCCAATCTAGGAGACACCACTCTCCAAGAAGTAACAAATGGTGTGTTGATGATGAACTCATTGCTCTTGTGCTTCAAATGATAGTCTCCCCAACACTCAACTCTCTCTCACGGGATTTGGATTTGGCAGAAAGAAGATTTGAGTGGAAAGCAACTTGGGGAAGGCTAGAGATCAAGATTCATATGGTTGGAATGGAATATCTTGACCTCAACACAAGTGTAGGTGGTTCTCTCTCAGAAAATGTGTATTGGAAGTGTAGGTATGTTCTGATGGCTCTCTCCACGAATGAAGAGTGGGTGGAGGGGTATATATAGCCTCCACACAGAATCTAACCGTTACACACAATTTGCCAAACTCGGTGGGACCGAATGGTTAAACTTGGTCGGACCGATTCAGCAAACCTAGTGACCGTTAGGATTTTCGGTGGGACTGAGATGGAACTCGGTAGGACCGATATAGTTAGGGTTAGGGCATAAAGTAATCTCGGTGTGACCGATTACACAAACTCGGTGGGACCGATTTTGGTAATAAGCTAACCAGAGAGTTGGTCAGGTAAACTCGATGGGACCGATTCGCTCATCTCGGTGAGACCGAAATGTTACAAAAGGGAAACAGAGAGTTTACATTGCAATCTCGGTGGGACCGATCGCTCATCTTGGTAAGACCAAAACGTTACGAAGGGAAACAGAGAGATTACAATCCCATCTCGGTGAGACCGAGATCCCTATCGGTGAAACCGAATTGCTATGGTTTGTGGCAGTGGCTATGACATCTGAAACTCGGTGGCGCCGGATAGAAAGAATTGGTGGGGCCGAGTTTGACTTTTGGTTTAGGTCATTTGTGGATGTGGGAAGGTAGTTGAGGGTTTTGGAGCATATCACTAAGCACTTTGAGCAAGCAAGCCATTAAGCAACACCTCATCCCTCCTTGATAGTATTGGCTTTTCCTATAGACTCAATGTGATCTTGGATCACTAAAATATAAAATGTAGAGTCTTGATCTTGAAGCTTGAGCCAAACTTTTTGTCCTTAGAATTTTGAAGGATCCACTTTCCTTATCCATGCCATGCCATTCATTGAGCTTTTCCTGAAATATTAATCTTGGAATAATGTTAGCTCAATGAGCTATATGTTGTTAGGAATTACCAAAACCACCCAGGGATAGTTGCACTTTCAGCTTCGCAGCGCTTCCATCGACGAGGAGCACCGTACTGTTATGAGTGCGGTGGTCCAGAAGGTTCAGTCCGCTAAGAGCGGGTTGACTGAAGCCTGTGCCAGCCTTCTAACAGGCTTTGAGGTAAGTGTTTTAAAATGTAGTAGAAATATTACCGCATAGACAGTAGCCCCTGATGCTTTGTTCGGTGTTCACAAAGAAAAGCCGAACAGAGGATCAAATAATATCGCAGGAGTCTAATATAAGTATGTCAATATGCATATGCAGGCTTCGTTGCTGGCGTCCGCCGCACTGACTACGGAGGTCGCCGTACTGAAGCAGGACCTCGAGGGGTCCAGGAGAGAGCTCGGCCTTGCCAAGAGGCAGCTCGAGGAGAACAAGGGTAAGTAATGCCCTGTCTATAGATATGTATATATAAAAGAAGACGCGATTGCAAAATGACAGGATCATCGTATATTTGCCAGGGGCCACGACCGAGGTGGCGACCCTGAAGCAAGCGCTAACCAAGGCCGAAGATAAAGCGGCCAAGGAGCGCACCGAGTGAGAGAAGCACGAGGCTCAGGTGGGCGAGGTGCAGCAAGAGCTCCAAGCTCTCGTGGCGAAGCACGAGGGGTTGGAGCTTGACTCAAAGACGCGGGAGTCTAAGCTTGCCGCGGCCCTCGAGAGCGCAAAAAGTGCCAATGCCGAAGCCCAAAAGGCCCTCCAGGAGATCGACGCAATGAAGAAGATAGCGGCGGGTAAGGCTTTCTATATGCAAAGCAAGCATGTAAAAGTAAATTACCGATTACTTACCCGAATCCGGAGCTCTCCAGGAGCATTCGCAGATTTGCCCCGCAGCGTGTCCGATGCCGCACAATTTTACCAGGCCGAGGATGGAAGCTCAACGGAGAAGCTGTTTTGGTCTCAGTATGCTGAGGCCGAACACCCGGTGCCAATGAGCGACCAGCTGAAGCAGATGGTCGAGCTACATAAGGCGGCCGCTCAGGCCATGAAGGGCTTTATAGTCCGGCTGTGGCCTGGCGATGCCCTTCCGAACAGCTTCTTCGACCTGGTGAGGCGGCTTGTGGATGCCTGCCCGCGGCTGGAGGTCGTCAAGCGATCTGCCTGTATTGAAGGTGCACGTCGGGCTTTCACCCGTGTGAAATTGCAGTGGGTCAAGCTAGACGCTGTGAAGCTGATCAAGGAGGGGCCGCCGGAGGGCAAGGAGCACCGCCACCCCGAGATGTACTACGAGGGTGTTCTGCCGGGTGCCCGTCTTATAGCGGATGAGTGTTCAAAAGATGTAATATTTGAGTGAGACTTGCTCGTTTTATCCTGTATTTATGAAAACTTGTTTCATATGTGCTATGCAACGCTTGTATGGATTTAAAATATTACCTTCTGTTTGGCTGTTTATCCAATCTGAGAGATGGCTAGTCCTCGACTTCTGCCCCCATGCCACGAGTGCTAGGGTGTTCGGGATAAACCTGAGCACTCTTGTTCCCATGTTTGGGTCCTTCGAGGGAGGTGCTCCGCACAGCGAACAAGGCAACCGGACTAATAATGCTTTATCACTCTCACTTAGCCATAGAATTCTATAATTTTAAATTTCGGCGAAGCCCCTGGTATTCGGAAGGCCGAATTTGGGGCGCGATACACGCCTTTAAGACGGACAGGGCCGGCCCCTCGCTCTAAGCGGCATAAGTCTTTAGGGACTCGAAAACCTCGCCGAACAGCGACCAGTCTCTCGCCTTATCATGACAGTCAGTTTTAGCTTTCTCTACTGAGGTGCTGAACCCAGCAGAACCGGGGCACAATCGCAGTAGTTCTCGTAGCGCTACCTTAGCCGATAGAGCGGAACGTAAGGTACCAAAACATAGGAGCCGGGCAAACCCAACATTTGACCAAAGACATGATTCGGAGCTGATGCATATAATGCTATAAGTTCAGGGTGCCGCACTTGTGAAAGTGTTCGGACTTTCCACACCGTATTGTGGGGTACGTAAGCCCCTGGTGTATTGGCCGTACCAAAGTGTACGGTTGCAAGGCGTCATTAATGAACACACACACACACACACACACATATATATATAACAAGAATGCAATAATAGTCATAATGTCATGCATTGTTTATTCAGAAAATTGCGTTAAGGCAGAGTGATTCAGATAGTGCGATAAGCAAAGAGTAGGACTATGTCCCTTCCAAGGGCAAGCTGAGGAATGATATTAAATCGAATATTTCGCTCATTACTGTAATCCACCTGGGAATTCCGTGGTATGACGTAGTTGTCTGCCTCCTTGGTTGCTGCATCATGTGTTCGGCAATAGTGCTACCGGACAGTGTTTCCAGAGATTAAGGTCCTGAAAAAAGGAGAAAAATAGCCAAACGGGAAGCCCCTAGTGCGGTTTAAGCCGCGTCTTGGGGTGTGCCGCAGTTGTGCCCCCCTCCCCACCTATGCCCATGGTATTTTTAATGCGTAATTATGTACGTGCGGCACGAGTTTCGCCGTTGGGCTGGGATTGGGGTGGCTGCCGTATTGCTACGCGAGCTCAGATCGTGCCAGGCGGTCTATTTGCCGATTGCTCCGAGCGCGCTTGAAGGTGTCCGGGCTTTGAAGCGCCGAACTGGTTGATTGCCTTGAGAGGCTGCTTTGCGCTTCTGCTGTGAGGGCCGCGGTGTGCTCCTCCGTTCGGAGAGAGCGCTCTGTGTTTCCATTGACTATAATAACTCCGCGAGGTCCTGGCATATTGAGCTTGAGGTATGCATAATGCGGTACCGCATTGAATCTAGCAAATGCGGTTCGCCCGAGCAGCGCGTGATAACCACTGCGGAACGGGACTATATCGAAGATTAACTCTTCGCTTCGGAAGTTATCCGGGGATCCGAAGGCCACTTCCAGTGTAATTGAGCCTGTGCAATGGGCCTCCACACCTGGAATGACGCCTTTAAAGGCCGTTTTTGTGGGTTTGATCCTTGAGGGGTCTATACCCATTTTGCGCACTGTTTCCTGATAAAGCAGGTTCAGGCTGCCGCGCCATCCATAAGGACTCGAGTGAGGTGAAATCCGTCAATGATTGGGTCTAGGACCAGTGCGGCAAATCGGCCATGACGGATACTAGTGGGGTGGTCCCTGCGATCGAAGGTGATCGGACAGGAGGACCAAGGGTTGAACTTTGGGGCGACTGGCTCCAACGCATATACGTCCCTGAGCGCACGCTTCCGCTCCCTCTTGGGGATGTGGGTTGCGTATATCATGTTCACCGTCCGCACTTGCGGGGGAAACCTCTTCTGTCCTCCGGTGTGCAGCTGCTGGGGCTCCTCCTCGTCATCGCTATGCGGCCCCTTGTCCTTGTTTTCGGCAATTAACTTGCTGGCCTGCTTGAACACCCAACAATCCTTGTTGGTGTGATTGGTGTTGGGTAACGTAGCATAAATTCAAAATTTTCCTACATGTCACCAAGATCAATCTATGGAGTCATCTAGCAACGAGGGAGGATTGGATCTACATACCCTTGTAGATCGCGCGCGGAAGCGTTCAAGAGAACGGGGTTGATGGAGTCGTACTCGTCGTGATTCAAATCACCGATGATCCTAGCGCCGAACGGACGGCACCTCCGCGTTCAACACACGTACGGAACGGAGATGTCTCCCATGCCTTGATCCAGCAAGGAGCAGGGAGAGGTTGATGGAGATCTAGCAGCACGACGGCGTGGTGGAAGTAGCGGGATTCCAACAGGGCTTCGCTAAGCGCTGCGGGAGGAGGAAGATGTGTCACGGGAGGGAGAGGGAGGCGCCAGGCCTTAGATTGGTTTGCTCCTCCTTTTCCCCACTATATATAGGGCCAAGAGAGAGGGGGAGGCGCATCCCTTGCCCCTTCCTCCAAGGAAGGGTGCGGCCAAGGGTGGGGAGGAGTCCATCCTCCCCAAGGCACCTCGGAGGTGCCTTCCCCTTTTAGGACTCTCCCCTTTATCCCATCTCTTGGCGCATGGGCCTCTTGGGGCTGGTGCCCTTGGCCCATATAGGCCAAGGTGCACCCCTACAGCCAATGTGGCCCCCCGGGGCAGGTGGCCCCACCCGGTGGACCCCCGGGACCCTTCCTGTGGTCCCGGTACAATACCGATGACCCCGAAACTTGTCCCGATGGCCGAAATAGCACTTCATATATATAATTCTTTACCTCCGGACCATTTCGGAACTCCTCGCGACGTCCGGGATCTCATCCGGGACTCCAAACAACTTTCGGGTTACCACATACTAATATCTCTATAACCCTAGCGTCACCGAACCTTAAGTGTGTAGACCCTACGGGTTCGGGAGACATGCAAACATGACCGAGACGTTCTCTGGTCAATAACCAACAGCGGGATATGGATACCCATGTTGGCTCCCACATGTTCCACGATGATCTCATCGGATGAACCACGATGTCAAGGACTTAATCAATCTCGTATACAATTCCCTTTGTCTAGCGGTACGATACTTGCCCGAGATTTGATCGTCGGTATCCCGATACCTTGTTCAACCTCGTTACCGGCAAGTCTCTTTACTCATTCCGTAACACATCATCCCATGATCAACTCCTTGATCACATTGTGCACATTATGATGATGTCCTACCAAGTGGGCCCAGAGATACCTCTCCGTTTACACGGAGTGACAAATCCCAGTCTCGATTCGTGCCAACCCAACAGACACTTTCGGAGATACCTGTAGTGTACCTTTATAGCCACCCAATTACGTTGTGATGTCTAGCACACCCAAAGCATTCCTACGGTATCCGGGAGTTGCACAATCTCATGGTCTAAGGAAATGATACTTGACATTAGAAAAGCTTTAGCATACGAACTACACGATCTAGTGCTATGCTTAGGATTGGGTCTTGTCCATCACATCATTATCCTAATGATGTGATCCCGTTATCAACGACATCCAATGTCCATGGTCAGGAAACCGTAACCATCTATTGATCAACGAGCTAGTCAACTAGAGGCTTACTAGGGACATGGTGTTGTCTATGTATCCACACATGTATCTGAGTTTCCTATCAATACAATTCTAGCATGGATAATAAACGATTATCATGAACAAGGAAATATAATAATAACCAATTTATTATTGCCTCTAGGGCATATTTGGAGCTATTCCAAATAACTGTTCTACTATACGAATCCAGTTTACTACTCAGAATAATCTGGATTAGTGTCAAAGTTTGCATCGGCGTAACCCTTTACGACGAACTCTTTTACCACCTCCATAATCGAGAAAATTCCTTAGTCCACTAGTTACTAAGGATAACTTTGACCGCTGTCCTGTGATCCATTCTTAGATCACTCTTTTACCCCTTGACTGACTCATGGCTAGGCACACTTCAGGTGCGGCACACAGCATAGCATACTGTAGAGCCTATGTCTTAAGCATAGGGGACGACCTTCATCCTTTCTCTCTATTCTGCCGTTGTCGAGCTTTAAGTCTTAACTTCATACCTTACAACTCAGGCAAGAACTCCTTCTTCGACTGATCCACCTTGAACAACTTCAAGATCATGTCAAGGTATGTGCTCATTTGAAAGTACCATTAAGCGTTTTGATCTATCCTTATAGATCTTGATGCTCAATGCTCAAGTAGCTTAATCCAGGCTTTCCATTGAAAAACACTTTCCAAATAACCCTGTATGCTTTACAGAAATCCTACATCATTTCTGATCCATTAGTATGTCAACAACATATACTCATCAAAAATTCTATAGTGCTCCCACTCACTTCTTTGGAAATACAAGTTTCTCATAAACTTTGTATAAACCCAAAATCTTTGATCATCTTATCAAAGCATATATTCCAACTCCGAGATGCTTACTCCAGTCCTTAGAAGGATTGCTGGAGCTTTGCATACCTATTAGCATATTTCAGGATTGACAAAACCTTCCGGTTGTATCACATACAACCTTTCCTCAAAAATCATCGAGGAAACAATGTTTTGACATCCTATCTGCAAGATTTCATAAATAATGCAGTAATTGCTAATACAATTCCGACAGACTCTTAGCATCGCTACGAGTGAGAAAGTCTCATCGTAGTCAACTCCTTGAACTTGTCGGGAAACATCTTAACGACAAGTCGAGCTTTCTTAATGGTGACATTTACCATCATTGTCCGTCTTCCTTTTAAAATCCATCTACACTCAACAGCCTTACGACCATCAAGTAGTTCTTCCAAAGTCTACACTTTGTTTTCATACATGGATCCTCTCTCGGATTATATGGCCTCAACCCATTTATCGGAATCCAGGCCCACCATCGCTTCTCCATAGCTCGTAGGTTCATCGTTGTCTAGCAACATGACTTCCAAGACAGGATTACGTACCACTCTGAAGTAGTATGCATCCTTGTCATCCCACGAGGTTTGGTAGTGACTTGACCTGAAGTTTCATGATCACTATCATAAGCTTCCACTCCAATTGGTGTAGGTGCCACAGGAACAACTTCCTGTGCCCTGCTACATACCAGTTGTAGTGACGGTTCAATAACCTCATCAAGTCTCCACCATCCTCCCACTCAATTCTTTCGAGAGAAACTTTTCCTCGAGAAAGGACCTGATTCTAGAAACAATCCCTTATTGCTTTCGGATCTGAGACAGGAGGTATACCCAACTGTTTTGGGTGTCCTATGAGGATGCATTTATCCGCTTTGGGTTCGAGCTTATCAGCCTGAAACTTTTTCACATAAGCGTCGCAGCCCCAAACTTTTAAGAAATGACATCTTAGGTTTCTCTAAACCATAGTTCATACGGTGTCTTCTCATCAGAATTACGTGGTGCCCTATTTAAAGTGAATGTGGTTGTCTCTAATGCTTAACCCATAAACTATTGTGGTAATTTGATAAGAGACATCATGGTATGCATCATATCCAATAGGGTGCAGTTATGATGTTCAGACACACCATCACACTATGGTGTTCTAGGCTATATTAGTTGTGAAACGATTTCCACAATGTCTTAATTTTGTGCCAAACTCGTAACTCAAATATTCATCTCTATGATCATATCATAGATCTTTTATCCTCTTGCTACGACGATCTTTCAACTTCACCCTGAAATCACTTGAACCTTTCAATAATTCAGACTCGTGATTCATCAAGTAAATATACTCAACATCTACTCAAATCATTTGTGAAGAAAGAACATAACGATATCCACTACATGCCTCAGCACTCATTGGACTGCACACATCAAAATGTATTACTTCCAACAATTTGCTTTCTAGTTCCATTTTACTGAAACCGAGGCTTTCAGTCATCTTGCCCATGTGGTATGATTTGCATGTCTCAAGTGATTCAAGATCAAGTGAGTCAAAACGGTCCATTTGCATGGAGTTTCTTCATGCATTTTATACCGATATGACTTACGTGGCAGTGCCACAAGTAGGTGGTACTATCATTACTATATTTTGGCATGAACATGTATATCACTACGATCGAGATTCAATAAACCATTCATTTTAGGTGTAAGACCATTGAAGGTATTATTCAAATAAATAGAGTAACCGTTATTCTCCTTAAATGAACAATCGTATTGCGATAGACATAATCCAATCATGTCTATGCTTAACGCAAACACCAATCTCGATGGTAGAGGGAGCGTGCGATGCTTGATCATATCAACATTGGAAACACTTCCAACACATATCGTCAGCTCACCTTTAGCTAGTCTCCGTTTATTCCGCAGCTTTTATTTCGAGTTACTAACACTTAGTAACCGAACCGGTATCTAATACCCTGGTGCTACTAGGAGTACTAGTAAAGTACATATTAACACAATTCGTATCCAATATACTTCTATCGACCTTGCCAGCCTTCTCATCTACCAAGTATCTAGGGTAATTCTGCTCCAGTGGCTGTTCCCTTATTACAGAAGCACTCAGTCTTGGGTTTGGGTTCGACCTTGGGTTTCTTCACTAGAGCAGTAGCTGAATTGCCGTTTCATGAAGCATCCCTTTTTGCCCTTGCCCTTCTTGAAACTAGTGGTTTCACCAACCATCAAAAATTGATGCTCCTTCTTGATTTCTACTTTCGCGATGTCAAACATCGCGAATATCTCAAGGATTATCATATATATCCCTGATATATTATAGTTCAACACGAAACTCTAGCAGCTTGGTGGTAATGACTTCGGAGAAACATCATTATCTCAACTGGAAGATCAACTCCCACTTGATTCAAGCGATTGTTGTACTCAGACAATCTGAGCACAAGCTCAACAATTAAGCTCTTCTCCTTAGTTTTGTAGGCTAAGAAAATCGTCGGAGGTCTTATACCTCTTGACGTGGGCACGAGCTTGAAATCCCAATTTCAGCCCTCAAAACATCTCATATGTTTCGCGACGTTTGAAAACATCTTTGGTGCTTCAATTCTAAACCATTTAACTGAACTATCATGTAGTCATCAAAACGTGTATGTCAGATGTTCGCAACATCCACAGACGACGTTCGAGGTTCAGCACACTGAGCGGTGCATTAAGGACATAAGCCTTCTATGAAGCAATGAGGACAATCCTCGGTTTACGGACCTAGTCCGCATAATTGCTACTATCAACTTTCAACTATTTTTTCTCTAGGAACATATCTAAACAGTAGAACTATAGCGTGAGCTACGACATAATTTGCAAAATCCTTTTGACTATGTTCAGGATAATTAAGTTCATCTTATGAACTCCCACTCAGATAGACATCCCTCTAGTCATCTAAGTGATTACATGATCCGAGTCAACTAGGCCGTGTCCGATCATCACGTGAGACGGACTAGTCAACGACGATGAACATCTTCATGTTGATCGTATCTTCTATATGACTCATGCTCGACCTTTCGGTCTTCTGTGTTCCGAGGCCATGTCTGTACATGCTAGGCTCGTCAAGTTAACCCTAAGTGTTTTGCATGTGTTCCGAGGCCATGTCTGTACATGCTAGGCTCGTCAACACCCGTTGTATGTGAACGTAAGGATCCATCACACCCGATCATCACGGCGTGCTTAGAAACGACGAACTTTAGGAACGGTGCACAGTTAGGGGAGAACACTTCTTGAAATTGTTATGAGGGATCATCTTATTTACTACCGTCGTTCTAAGAAAATAAGATGTATAAACATGATAAACATCACATGCAATCAAATAGTGACATGATATGGCCAATATCATATTGCTCCTTTTGATCTCCATCTTCGGGGCTCCATGATCATCATCGTCACCGGCATGACACCATGATCTCCATCATCATGATCTCCATCATCGTGTCTTCTTGAAGTTGTCACGTCATCTATTACTTCTACTACTACAGCTAACGGTTAGCAATAAAGTAAAGTAATTACATGACGTTTATGTTGACACGCAGGTCATGAATAAATAAAGACAACTCCTATGGCTCCTGCCGGTTGTCATACTCATCAACATGCAAGTCGTGATTCCTATTACAAGAACATGATCAATCTCATACATCACATATATCATTCATCACATCCTTTGGCCATATCACATCACATAGCATACCCTGCAAAAACAAGTTAGACGTCCTCTAATTGTTGTTGCATGTTTTACGTGGCTGCTATGGGTTTCTAGCAAGAACGTTTCTTACCTACGCAAAGACCACAACATGATATGCCAATTGCTATTTACCCTTCATAAGGACCCTGTTCATCGAATCTGATCCGACTAAAGTGGGAGAGACAGACACCCGCCAGCCACCTTATGCAACTAGTGCATGTTTGACGGTGGAACCGGTCTCACGTAAGTGTACGTGTAAGGTTAGTCCGGGCCGCTTCATCCCACGATGCCGCCGAATCAAGATAAGACTAGTAACGGCAAGCATATTGAACAAAATCAACGCCCACAACTACTTTGTGTTCTACTTGTGCATAGAATCTACGCAATAGACCTAGCTCATGATGCCACTGTTGGGTAACGTAGCATAAATTCAAAATTTTCCTACGTGTCACCAAGATCAATCTATGGAGTCATCTAGCAACGAGGGAGGATTGGATCTACATACCCTTGTAGATCGCGCACGGAAGCGTTCAAGAGAACGGGGTTGATGGAGTCGTACTCGTCGTGATTCAAATCACCGATGATCCTAGCGCCGAACGGACGGCACTTCCGCGTTCAACACACGTATGGAACGGAGACGTCTCCCATGCCTTGATCCAGCAAGGAGGAGGGAGAGGTTGATGGAGATCCAGCAGCACGACGGCGTGGTGGAAGTAGCGGGATTCCAACAGGGCTTCGCTAAGCGCTGCGGGAGGAGGAAGATGTGTCACGGGAGGGAGAGGGAGGCGCCAGGCCTTAGATTGGTTTGCTCCTCCTTTTCCCCACTATATATAGGGCCAAGAGAGAGGGGGAGGCGCAGCCCTTGCCCCTTCCTCCAAGGAAGGGTGCGGCCAAGGGTGGGGAGGAGTCCATCCTCCCCAAGGCACCTCGGAGGTGCCTTTCCCTTTTAGGACTCTCCCCTTTTTCCCATCTCTTGGCGCATGGGCCTCTTGGGGCTGGTGCCCTTGGCCCATATAGGCCAAGGTGCACCCCTACAGCCCATGTGCCCCCCCGGGGCAGGTGGACCCCCGGGACCCTTCCGGTGGTCCCGGTACAATACCGATGACCCCAAAACTTGTCCCGATGGCCGAAATAGCACTTCCTATATATAATTCTTTACCTCCGGACCACTCCGGAACTCCTCGTGACGTCCGGGATCTCATCCGGGACTCCGAACAACTTTCGTGTTACCGCATACTAATATCTCTATAACCCTAGCGTCACCGAACCTTAAGTGTGTAGACCCTACGGGTTCGGGAGACATGCAGACATGACCAAGACGTTCTCTGGTCAATAACCAACAGCGGGATCTGGATACCCACGTTGGCTCCCACATGTTCCACGATGATCTCATCGGATGAACCACGATGTCAAGGACTTAATCAATCCCGTATACAATTCCCTTTGTCTAGCGGTACGATACTTGCCCGAGATTCGATCGTCGGTATCCCGATACCTTGTTCAACCTCGTTACCGGCAAGTCTCTTTACTCGTTCCGTAACACATCATCCCGTGATCAACTCCTTGATCACATTGTGCACATTATGATGATGTCCTACCGAGTGGGCCCAGAGATACCTCTCCGTTTACACGGAGTGACAAATCCCAGACTCGATTCGTGCCAAGCCAACAGACACTTTCGGAGATACCTGTAGTGTACCTTTAAAGCCACCCAGTTACGTTGTGACGTTTGGCACACCCAAAGCATTCCTACGGTATCCGGGAGTTGCACAATCTCATAGTCTAAGGAAATGATACTTGACATTAGAAAAGCTTTAGCATATGAACTACACGATCTAGTGCTATGCTTAGGATTGGGTCTTGTCCATCACATCATTCTCCTAATGATGTGATCCCGTTATCAACGACATCCAATGTCCATGGTCAGGAAACCGTAACCATCTATTGATCAACGAGCTAGTCAACTAGAGGCTTACTAGGGACATGGTGTTGTCTATGTATCCACACATGTATCTGAGTTTCCTATCAATACAATTCTAGCATGGATAATAAACGATTATCATGAACAAGGAAATATAATAATAACCAATTTATTATTGCCTCTAGGGCATATTTCCAACAATTGGCTGGCTTGTCTGGGGTGCCGTGTATTTGACACGAGCGATTGAGTATACGGTCCAAGCTGGACGGACCCAGCGTACTTTGTTTAAATGGCTTTTCCTCTGACCGGGTTTAGAGCCGTTGAATCCGGCATTGACTGCCGTATCCTCGGTATTTTCGCTGTTAATGCGGCGCTTATGTTTGTTGCGACGTGACCTGCTATTGCCGTCCTTGGTATCCGAGGTACCATGGTTCTTTGATATGTTATTACTACGAGCCAGCCAACTGTCTTCTCCCGCACAAAAGCGGGTCATGAGCGTCGTGAGAGCTGCCATAGATTTCAGCTTTTCCTGACCAAGGTGCCGGGCTAGCCACTCGTCTCAGATGTTGTGTTTGAAAGCCGCTAAGGCCTCTGCATCCGGACAGTCGACGATTTGATTTTTCTTTGTAAGGAACCGAGTCCAGAATTGCCTGGCCGACTCTTCTGGCTACTGAATTATGTGGCTCAAGTCATCGGCATCTGGTGGTCGCACATAAGTGCCCTGAAAGTTGTCGAGGAATGCGGCTTCCAGATCTTCCCAACAGGTAATGGAGTCCGCTGGCAAGCTGTTAAGCCAATGCCGCGCTGGTCCTTTGAGCTTTAGTGGGAGGTATTTGATGGCGTGTAAGTCATCACCGCAGGCCATGTGGATGTGGAGGAGGAAATCCTCGATCCATACTGCGGGATCTGTTGTGCCGTCGTATGATTCAATATTTACAGGTCTGAAACCTTCTGGGAATTGATGATCCATTACTTCGTCTATGAAGCATAAGGGGTGTGCGGCACCTCTGTATTGGGCTATATCGCGACGCAGCTCGAATGGGTCTTGCCTGCTTTGTTCGGCCCGGCCGGATTTGCTTTTACTGTATCCGGCGTGACATTTATCGTCTCACAGAGTGGTGCGCCCTCGTGATCCATAGATCGATCTTGCATGCTTTGCTTTGTCCTCCAATATGTCTCGCAGGTCTGGCGTATCTCCCCATGCCTTTTTATTTGAATGGCATCGGGGTGGAGGTTGAGTTTTTGGCTGGATCTGATCTTTTTCAACATCCGCAAGATCAACTCAAGTCTTCTCAACGTTGTTTGTTTCATCCGTCCCAAGTGGTCTTTGTTTTCTCGCCCTCCCACCCTTTTTCTTAGAGGACTAAGATTTCTTAATCAAGTATCCATCTTATTGATGTGAAGTGTCTTCATTCTTTTCCGTCAATATTATTATCCGGTGATTCTCAGGAAGATACTAAGGAAGCTTCAAGTTTATTATTCTTCGTTCTCTTTTCTTCTCCAGTGGATTCAATTCAAGCTTTCGGTGTTGATCATATTCTTTTCCTTATTTCAAATGTTTTCTCATGCCGGTGCACACCCCTAATCATTCACCTCTCTCTATTCATTTGTTCCTGAGTGCTAAAGAAATCTTAGAAGATTCAAGTTTCCATTCTCATTTCGCGCAAGTTCTTTTGAGGATGTTATCTCATCCAAGCCATTTAATTCAACCGGTGCAACCTCTCTTTTAGATCGTTCAACGGTGTTTTCTTTTGAGTGGGCCCTAACCCACAGGTCTTTCCCCAGGATCTTACCTGACTCTTCTAATCTTCCTGGAGTTACTCTCAAATTCTTTCAATGTTTGACGTAAGAATGAACTGTCATCAATCAAATGTCTTCCCCCAAGATCTTTCAAATTCTTTTCATTGTTGATTCAACCTTTATATTCTTCATTATTCCAGAGTGTCTCAACGATTCATGGTGGTGTTTCTCGTCGTCATTCTTAGATTTCGAAGACCGAAGATGATTTTATCTTCAATCTTATCTATTCTCTCAAAGATTCGTGGTTCTAGCTTCATGATATCCTCTCATAATTGTATTCGATTGTGAGAATTCTTTTCACCCATCCGGAGCAATTCAGGAGTCTTTTCAGTTTGATTCTCCGGAGCCCATCATCTCATAATTATTTATTCTCAGCATGTAGCTATCGTTCTCCAAATCTTACTGGCGCATCATTCAAATATTCTCTAATCAGTTCGTGATCTATTCGTTCTCATGTATCAAATTCCCTCAAGTATCTTCATTCGTTTTCTAACTCTTCCCAGTGTTTGTTTATCTTTTCTTCAATCGTTTTCAATTCTTATGGTGGTTCGGTTCGAGATTTCTCTTTCTCCGTTATCATATCAATTCATTCGTTCTTTCAATCCTATCGGTGGTTCGTACAAGACCTTCTCAAGTTTGCAATATATCTATCTTAATCATTTCTACGAGAATAAGTAGTATGCCAAATCCGTTGCTTGTCATCAATTTAAATTGGTGAAGGATACGCATAACGTAATTCTGATTCTTGTTTCATCCAAGTGATTAATTCCTTATTCCGGAGGTTTATCAAAATTCTTGATTTCAGTTGTTCATCTTTCTTTCCCGGAGTTCCAAGCTCTCTAAATTATATCACCATAGAGATTCATCTAAATCATTTCAAGGACTCACCTTGTGTTTTCAACTTCTCTTTCCTTTCGTTTGATCATTCTTTTATTACCAGAGTTCTTCATGGAGGCTCTACATGGTGGTTCGTAAAGGATTCCTTTCATTCTTCAATTGTTCTTCGAGATTTCTCTCGAAGTTTTGATCTGCCAAGCTATACTCTCAAATACACATGGTGTTCAACACATGTTTGGTTTTGAGGAGTTCAAGCATTCTTCATCTTGCATTCTGAAGTGCAATTCTTTCATATCTCATCTTTTGAGGTGGTGTTATGTGATTCTTGACAATTTCCTTTCGTGTTTCATGATTTGCAAGTTGTCAAGAATGAGATAGTTAAACCCATCAATTACTTCGAGCATGAGCTCTTCTCAATCCATCAATCTCTTCGTTGGAGTTATCTTGGGTTATATTTCACCTAAAACTTTCCCTAAGGATTGTTGCTATTTATGGTGCTTACAAATGACCCAAGTTCTTCACTTATTCTCCTAGTGAAATAAGTTTCTCGTCTCCTTGTTGATATCAATCCAATCTACTGTTTTTTTTGTTAGTGGTAGAATCTCACCTCAAGTTTTCGAGATGTTTTCCATAAGCCCACAACAAGCTTACTCTTTTCGTTGTTGGATTTCCAACAACTCCATTCGACCCTTCTCCTAAAGATGCTTTTCCAAGCTCATTTGAGGTAGAAGATGTGGTCTTCTCCTCCGTTCTTTTGATTCCATTCTTACATTTGTTCCGGAGGCCTTCTGATGTTGCTATCTTCACTCATCATCTCAAATTGTGAGTACCGTGTTCTTTTCATGCTTATCCATTCAACCGGAGTGTCGTGTCCTTCATTCAAGTTCTCTCATCTTATCAAGTTTTGCCTCCCTTCTCAATCGGAGTGTCGTCTGAAATCTTTCTTACCCATTGTGCCATTTTTTAATAGTTCCGGAGGTAGTGTGTTGTTGATTTCAGCAAGTATCTTCTCATCTTGTCAAGTTCATGTTCAATTCCTTCCTTTTACAGTCGGAGTGCTGTCCAAATTATATCATCCTTATTCCTTCTCTATCTTGTTTTAACTGGAGTGTTGTGTCTATCATTCCTCTTCTAACCGGAGTCTCATCCAAGTGCTTTCATTTTGCCAAGTTCATGTTCTATGCCTTCCATTTCCAAGTGGAGTGTTGTCGTTATTGATCTTTATCATTCCTTGGACATCTCGTTTCAACCGGAGTGCATGCATGTACTTCTTGTCCATTGCAATCCTTTTCTTATGTCTTCCAACCTACAAGGTTCTAGTAATGTTCATTGTTTCTCTTTTCTACCGGAGTGCTCTCAAATTCGTTGAACTCTGTTGTGTCCTTCTTTCTTTCATGTTTTCAAGCTCTCAAGGTTCATCAATTTCACTCTTTTTTCAAAGAATCAACTTAGTTTTACCTCTCCTCTTCCTCTTTTGTTTTTCCTTTGGTGTCATTCTAGATCTTGGGACGAGATCCTCTTGTAGTGGTGGAGTGTTGTAACGCCCCGAGACCGATGCGCCAAGTGTCTCCCAGTTATTCACCGTTGTTGCCATGTCATTCGCTTGCATGTTGCATCTTGCCATGTCATCATCCGCATTGCATTTGCATGTTTTCCAAACTTGCATCCATCCGGGTCTCCCCGTTCTTTCCGTTGTCCATTCTGAGCCCAGACACAGTTGCACGCACCCGCAGCAAGTCCGAAATAGTATTTTATAAGTGGCCGGAAAATGTTCTCGGAATGAGTTGAAAGTTGGCATGCGGTGTTGTTATAGTGTAGATAGGCCGCCTGCCAAGTTTCATCGCATTCGGAGCTCGTTTGATAGCCCAACGGTTAAACTATAGTGGCAATATAGCTGGTCAAACGTCGGACATTTTCGGTCTTCGAAAACAGTCGCTGGGCCCCTCCTTCTCCTCTCTCTCTTTTCTGAGCCCATCAAACCCACTTGCCTCCGTGGCCTTTTGTCACACCTCCCCTCCTTGCATAGTGCAACGACTACCCTCGAGTGCGCGTCCGAAAATTGTCCCGTACCCAACCCGGACAGTTGTCATCGTCGGATCTGGATCAACCCTGAACAACCTCCTGCATCTTCCATTTCTTCATTTGACTACTCCGTTGACCCATAGCCATCCGATCTCAATCAAACGATCCAAAACTCCCTCCTTTCGCAATATATAGACCAAGCTCTACCTATTTTGGTCAAACCCTAGAAATTATGAGGCTTGTCCCTTCACCCGCCGCCGCACTCTCCACCAAATCCCCTCTCGGAATCCTCCCAGATTTGATCCCCACCAACCAGAGCCCTCCCATGGCTCCCTTCGAATCCTCCCTCTTTCTGACCGAGGAACCAGCACAGCCGCGCTCGAGCGCTCCCGAGGACGAGCTCCTCCAACCTCACGACCCTGCGGCCCCCGGCGAACCTCGCCGCCGACAACCACCAACAGCAGCTCCTCGCGTGCCCCTGCTCCTCCCCAAGCATGCTCCAAAGGCCACTCCTACACCGCCTCGTGCCCGAGCACCCAAGCCCCTCGATCTAGCCATCGAGGAGGATGCCGCCGTGGACACCTGGCACCATCTTCCCGACGCCTCCTCCTCCCCATGTCGTTTCCCTCTAGATCCCTCTCTTTTTCACCCAGTTTTTTCCTTTCTCTCTCTCACTCTGGTTCACAGGGGCGTCGCCATGGTCGTCGCGTCGACATTGTCACCATCGAAGCTCCACCGGCGACAAGAGTCACTGCATCCCGCACCCACAGCCTTGTGCACCCGAGGCCTCGCCTCTTCCCGAGCCTCTGCCGTGACCACTCCAGCGCCAAGACCCGTCGCCGCCCCGCCGCGCCAGGAACTCGATGCCAGCGCCACTGTGCTTCTGCCGTCCGCGTTCGCAAGTGCAGCGGCCAGCCGCGCCGACCTCCTGCAGCTCGTCCCAACGCTGGACCTGGGGCCCGCGACTCCCACCAGACCTTGCCTCATCGGAGAACGCCACCCTCGACCGGTTCCCCGTCACCTGGCGCCGCCAAGTTCCCCTGCCTCGCCTGCAAGCCCCTGGCGCCGCGTCCTCTGCTTCCTTCGAGAGAGCGAACGACCGCGTTGACCTTTTGTAACACCCTATATATGTAACTTTCCCAATTTGTACTCCAACTCTTGCCGTTTCCGGCGCTAAGTTATTTTATTTTTCTCGGGTTCGGGTTTTCGTCTCCATGTGTTGTTATCGTTATCATGCATCTCATATCATGTCATCATGTGCATTGCATTTGCATACGTGTTCGTCTCATGCATTCGAGCATTTTCCCCGTTGTCCGTTTTGCATTCCGGTGCTTCGTTCTTCTCCGGTGGTCATTTCTAGCTTTCTTTCGTGTGTGGGGATTAAACATTTCCGAATTGGACCGAGACTTGCCAAGCGGCCTTGGTTTACTACCGGTAGACCGCTTGTCAAGTTTCGTATCATTTGGACTTCGTTTGATACTCCAACGGTTAACCGAGGGACCGAAAAGGTCTCGTGTGTGTTGCAGCCCAACACCCCTCCAATTTGGCCAAAAACCCACCTAACCCTGCTCAGTCATCTAGAGCGTTCGATCACGATCGCGTGGCCGAAAACCGCACCTCATTTGGACTCTCCTAGCTCCTCCTATGCCTATTTAAACACCCCCCCGATTTTCGGATCTCCTCCTTCCCCCGAAACCCTAAAGGAAAAAAAATCAGATCTCCAGCCGCCGGACATGTCCGGAGCCTAGCCGGACACGTCCGCCGCGCCCCCTCGCCCACTCCCCAAGCGCCACGTGGCACCCCAGCTCCCCCGCCGCCGGCCTGCGGGAGCCCATCTCCGGCCCCCGCGCGAGCGCCACCGGGCCAGGCCGAGCGCCGCCGCCCCGCTTCGTCTCCTCCAACGCCACCGCCGCCCCGCTGCTCGCCGCCTCCCCGCCGGCGCGCGCCGCCGCCGCGCGCCCTCGCCGCCCCGGCAACGCGGATCCACGCCGCGCCGCCCTTCTTCCTCGTCGCCGGCGGTCCCACCGCCACGCCCGGAGCCGGCCCCTCTCCAACCGGCCTCGCCTTCCCTCGCCACCGGCCGGCCTCGCCGGAGTCGCCGACCTCGCCGGAGACCTCGGTGAACAGTGCCGGTGCTAAAGTGACCTGCATCCGGATCTAGATCCAAAAAAAACCCTAACGGTTGACTTGTTCCCTCCGAACCCTAATTTTTATGCGATCTTTGACTTGCTGTAACTTTGCATCCGTATCTCCGTTTTGGACATATAGTATATCAAAATGTTCGCCTCGATGAGTACATCATTTCATTCCATTGCGTCATTTTCATTTGAGTTCATCTTGATGCCCGAAATGCTTCTAGAAGAGGGCTTCGTGAGTTAATTGTCTTGTCAGATCTGCTAGTTCATCTTAGACTTTTGTCATTTTTGCCATGATTATTGTGTGCATGATATGCCTGTGAATACTTCATATGTTTTGTTAAGGATTTTGCTATCTTTCCAGAGGTCCAACCCATGCATTTTTATAATGTGTGTGGTGACTTGTGCAAGCTTGCAAAGTGAGGCACCCCGTAAATCTGTTTTCAGGGACTTAGTAGTTTTCACTAAGTCTGGGATTGTTTAGTTCATGGTGCCATATGTTCATGTTGTTTCCTAGTGATCCGTGCCTCTTTTGAGGATGATAAGTAAAGGAGTTTTGTTAATATTGTTATGCTCTATCCATCCATGTATTTTTTTACAATTATGGATCACCCTAGCTTGAGTAAATCGAGCTCTACTTTTGCTTCGTGGTGAATCTGGGCAGATCGTCAACTTGTTTGCGATTTTGCCGATGTTATTGTAGTTGATCCGTGCATGCTATGCCATTGTTCTTGCCATTTCTAGCTTGTATTTTGTGCCTTATTTATGGGTGTATGCTTTTCTTGCCATGACTTGTACCATGGTGAGTGCATCGAGCTCGTTTACATGCCTTCGTGAGTTAAATTTCAGCATGTCCCAGTTTTCACTAAGTCTGAAACTGATTATGTTTTTGCTATGTTCCTGTGCTTGTTAGTATATTTTGTGATCCCTTTTGGCTCAAGGTCACTAAGGAACTTTTGTTAAGCTTGTTGAGTAGCTCCATGCCATGTATTTCTTTGTCATGTACAGGTCCTGTAGCATGTTGTTTTGTTGCTCCGAAGAGGGCTATATGATCTGAAATTCCAGACAAGTGTTAATTTCACTAAGTCTGAGATCTGTTTTCCATTTGCATTTTTGCCATGATTTTTTGAACCTCCTAATGGATGAATTGGCCATAGCTCAGTGCTAGACTTTTGTTAAGAATCTTGTGTGCATCCCTGCAATGTATTTTGTTGCCATGTTTGGGTGCTGTAGCATGTTCCTCTCATTGCATTTAGATGCCTACTTGGTGTAAATCACAGACCGATGTCATTTTTGAATCGCTTGCCATTTCCAAACCGTAACTCCGATTCCGGCGTTCTTTATATCGTTTTCAAGCGATTTCATCTCAGCTTTCTAGTGGCACACTT
Source organism: Triticum urartu (assembly GCF_003073215.2). Lineage (NCBI taxonomy): Eukaryota > Viridiplantae > Streptophyta > Magnoliopsida > Poales > Poaceae > Triticum > Triticum urartu. The sequence goes on from NC_053025.1 coordinate 392,981,758, forward strand.
GGAATTCCAAGTTGAGGCCAGCTTCATGCATTTCCTTTCATATCTTGCATTTTGCATCCCGCATCGCATCCCGCATAGCATATCATCTTTGCATCATATCGCTTGATCCTTGCACGTGGTTGATTGTATCCTTGTTGCTTGATTGTCTTGTTTGGGTAGAGCCGGGAGACGAGTTCACTAACGAGGAGCCCATTGAGTGTGCTTTTGAGGATCCAGTCAACTCTGACAGCTGTGCAGGCAAGATGATCATACCCTCGAAATCACTACTATCTTTGCTATGCTAGTTTGCTCGCTCTTTGCTATGCCAATGCTACGATACCTACCATTTGCTTGTCAGCCTCCCAATTGCAATGTCAAACCTCTAACCCACCATGTCCTAGCAAACCGTTGATTGGCTATGTTACCGCTTTGCTTAGCCCCTCTTATAGCGTTGCTAGTTGCAGGTGAAGTTTGGAGGCCGTTCCTTGTTGGAACATTTATTTACTTGTTGGGATATCATTATATTGCTATGTTATCTTAATGCATCTATATACTTGGTAAAGGGTGGAAGGCTCGGCCTCTCGCCTAGTGTTTTGTTCCACTCTTGTCGCCCTAGTTTCCGTCATATCGGTGTTATGTTCCCGGATTTTGCGTTCCTTACGCGGTTGTGTTATAATGGGAACCCCTTGATAGTTCGCCTTGATTAAAGCTTTTCCAGCAATGCCCAACATTGGTTTTACCATTTGCCACCTAGCCCTTTTCTTTCCCTTGGGTTCTGCAGACTCAAGGGTCATCTTATTAACCCCCCCCCCGGGCCGGTGCTCCTCTGAGTGTTGGTCCCACTGAGCGATGTCCGAGGCTACCAGGGGCAACTCTGGGCTGGCTTACCCGATGTCTGGCTTATCTGAGTGTGCCCTGAGAAATAGATATGTGCAGCTCCTATCGGGATTTGTCTGCACATTCGGGCAGTGTTGCTGGTCTTGTTTTAACCTGTCGAAGTGTCTTGAGTTACCGAGATACCGAGTCTGATCGGAACGTCTTGGGAGGAGGTCTATTCCTTCGTTGACCGTGAGAGCTTGTCATGTTGTCATGGGCTAAGTTGGGACTCCCCTGCAGGGATTTGAACTTTCGAAAGCCGTGCCCGTGGTTATGGGCAGATGGGAATTTGTTAATGTCCGGTTGTAGATAACTCGAACTTAATTTATAAAATGAATCAACTGAGTGTGTTACGTGATGGCCTCTTCTCGGCGAGTCCAGGAAGTGGACACGGTGTTGGAGTAATGTTTGCGCAGGTTGTCTCTAGCTTCTCGCTCGTGCTTTGCCTCCTCTTCTCGCTCCCTTTTGCGAATAAGTTAGCCACATACTTGCTAGTCGCTTGCCTGCAGCTCCACTCATATTTTACCTTGCCATACCTATAAGCTTAAATAGTCTTGATCGAGGGTGCGAGATTGCTGAGTCCCTGTGGCTCACAGATTACTATTACACCGGATGCAGGCCTGATGATTCCGCTCCAGGAGACGCGTATGAGCTCAAGTGGGAGTTCGATGAAGACTCTCAACGATACTACTTCCTTTCCCGATGATCAGTAGTGGTGCCCAGTTGGGGGTGATTGGGACGTGTCGCATGTTGGGTTCTCTTTTATTTTGGCGCCGTAGTCGGGCCATGAGTGTTTTGGTTGATGTAATGTTATTTATGTTCTTGATTTGACGTGGCGAGTATAGCCAACTATGTTCTCCCCTTTATTATTCATATTACATGGGATGTTGTGAAGATTGCCTAACTTGCGACATATGCCTTCAATGCGATTATGTCTCTAAGTCGTGCCTCGACACGTGGGAGCTATAGTCGCATCGAGGGTGTTACACCTTTCCCCCTTTCCCCGATCGAACTAAGCAGGCTGGCCCAGCGCGCCCCTGCCGGCCTCTCCCTCTCCACAGATCTGGGCCGAGCCCATGGTGAGGCCACCCCAGCGCCCCCTCTTGTTTTTTTACTTGTTGGACCAGCCAGTTTCGGCCCGTGTAATGTTTTTTTCGTCTGAATGAATTTAGTATTTTTTCCAGAGAACGCTATTTTGCAGAAAACCCCCCAAGCAACATGCATTTAATAACTCATCATCCGTGCATTGTTTTAAAATAAGTTATATATGAAATATGACTAGAATTTCATCTAGTTTCATAATATGCAACTTTCATCCATGTTTAAAATGCCTAAAATGTTGTTTGACTAAATTTTGCTCATATGCCATGTTAAAATTATTTATTTCATAACTAAATAACCGTAGCTCCAAACTTAATAAACTTTATGTGTTAATGGGGTAGAAAAATGCCTAGTTCAACATGGTGGCATCATCTTATATGTTTAGCAACTCTAAAATTGGTTTTAGGGCAGAACAGTACCAAATTCATAATATGCATATGGGGATTTTCCAGAATTGTTGTTTGTTATTTCCAGCCTCATTTAAATTTGACTAGATAGCTAGTTTACTTGTGCTTCACCTCTTGCCATGTTTAACAACATTTAATATTGTTGGGTACCTAAACAAGAGAGAACTAAATAAGTCGTGTGGTGTTTTGTCAATATGCAACTCGTTGCATATTGAGCTCCACTTAACTTGTAGTGTTGCTTGTGCATTTTGCCATGCCATGAATCATTAAACCGGACATGCATCATACTTGGTTGTGCACCATGCCATGCTTATGTGATGGTTGTTTACTATTATGTTTGTTTCTTTCCGGGTTGCTTCTCTCGTTAGCTTCGGTTTTGTTCCGGAGTTGTGAGGATCTGTTTGGCTACGTTAGTTTGTCTTCTTCATGGACTCGTTCTTCTTCCTTGCGGGATCTCAGGCAAGATGACCATACCCTCGAAATCACTTCTATCTTTGCTTGCTAGTTATTCGCTCTTTTGCTATGCCGCGATACCTACCACTTGCTATATCATGGCTCCCATGTTGCCATGTCAAGCCTCTAACCCACCTTTCCTAGCAAACTGTTGTTTGGCTATGTTACCACTTTTGCTCAGCTCCTCTTATAGCGTTGTTATTTGCAGGTGAAGATGAAGTTTGTTCCTTGTTGGAACATGGATATGTTGGGATATCACAATATCTCTTATTTAATTAATGCATCTATATACTTGGTAAAGGGTGGAAGGCTTGGCCTTATGCCTGGTGTTTTGTTCCACTCCTGCCGCCCTAGTTTCCGTCATACCGGTGTCATGTTCCTTGATTTTGTGCTCCTTACACGGTTGGGTGTTATGGGAACCCCTTGACAGTTCGCTTTGAATAAAACTCCTCCAGCAAGGCCCAACCTTGGTTTTACATTTGCCTAACAACCTATCACCTTCCCTTGGGTTCTGCAGACTCAAGGGTCATCTTTATTTTAACCCCCCCGGGCCAGTGCTTGTCTAAGTGTTGGTCCGAACCAGAGCCACTTGCGGCACCACCTCGGTGAAACTTGAGGGCTGGTTTTAGCTATATGTAGTGTTCATCCGGTGTTGCCCTGAGAACGATATATGTGCAGCTCCTATCAGGATGTCGGCGCATCGAGCGGTCTTGCTGGTCTTGTTTTACCATTGTCGAAATGTCTTGTAACCGGGATTTCGAGTCTGATCGGGTCTTCTTGGGAGAAGGAATATCCTTCGCTGACCGTGAGAGCTTGTGATGGGCTAAGTTGGAACACCCCTGTAGGGTTTGAACTTTCGAAAGCCGTGCCCGCGGTTATGGGCAGATGGGAATTTGTTAATATCCAGTTGTAGAGAACTTGACACTTAACTTAATTAAAATGCATCAACCGCGTGTGTAGCCGTGATGGTCTCTTCTCGGCGGAGTCCGGGAAGTGAACACGGTTCTTGTGTTATGCTTGAAAATAAGTAGTTTCAGGATCACTTCTTGATCACTTCTAGTTCACGACTGTGCTTTGCTTCTCTTCTTGCTCTCATTTGTGTAAGTTAGCCACCATATATGCTAGTACTTGCTACAGCTCCACCTCACTACCTTTTCCTACCCATAAGCTTAAATAGTCTTGATCGCGAGGGTGTGATATTGCTGAGTCCCCGTGGCTCACAGATATTTCCAAAACAGTTGTAGGTGTCGATGATACCGTGCAGGTGACGCAACCGAACTCAAGAAGGAGCTCGATGAAGATCGTGTTCGTTGTGTTGTTTCGTTTCCAGTTGATCAGTAGTGGAGCCCAGTCGTGGCGATCGAGGATCTAGCATTAGGGGTGGTCCTCTTTAATTTTGGTTCCATAGTCGGACCTTGATTGTATTCTGGATGATGTAATGTTATATTTATGTATTGTGTGAAGTGGCGATTGTAAGCCAACTCTTTATCCCTTTCATATTCAGTACATGGGATGTGTAAAGATTACCCCTCTTGCGACATGCCTACTATGCGGTTATGCCTCTAAGTCGTGCTCCGACACGTGGGAGATATAGCCGCATCGTGGGTGTTACATTCTATGCCCCTATTTTGTTTTTATCGACACCTCTCTCTCTCTAAGAATGTGGAATGTTTTTTGATTTCGGTTTTCGCTTGAGGACAAGCGAGGTCTAAGCTTGGGGGAGTTGATACGTCCATTTTGCATCATGTTTATCTACTGCTACTTATATTGTTTTATGCATAATAATGCTTTTTGGAGTAATTCTAATGCCTTTTTTCTCATAATATGCAAGGTTCACACAAAGAGGGAGAATGCCGATAGCTAGAAATCTGGACCTGAAAAAGCTACGTCAGCCTACCTATTCTGCACAACTCCAAATGAGCTGAAACTTTATGGAGATTTTTTATGGAATATATAAGAAATATTGGAGCAAATAAGTGTCAGAGGGGGCCCACCAGGTGGGCACAACCTACCTGGACGCGCTAGGGAACCCAGGCGCGCCCTGGTGAGTTGTGCCCTCCTCGGCCCACCTCCGGTGCCCCTCTTCTGGTATATAAGTCATTTTGACCTAGAAAAAAATAAGGAGAGGACGTTTGGGACGAAGCGCCGCCGTCTCGAGGCGAAACTTGGGTAGGAGCACTTTTCTCCTTCGGCGAAGCGATTCCACCGGGGGAACTTCCCTCCCGGAGGGGGAAATCATCGTCATCATCATCACCAACAACTCTCCCATCTTGGGGAGGGCAATCTCCATCAACATCTTCAACAGCACCATCTCCTCGCAAACCCTAGTTCATCTCTTGTGTTCAATCTTGATGACCCACAAGTATAGGGGATCAATTGTAGCTCTTTCCGATAAGTAAGAGTGTCGAATCCAACAAGGAGCAGAAGGAAATGACAAGTAGTTTTCAGTAAGGTAATGTCTGCAAGTGCTGAAATTGTAAGTAACGGAGTAGTTTGATAGCAAGATAATTTGTAACGAGCAAGTAACGGTAGTAGTAACAAAAGTGCAGCAAGGTATCCCAATCCTTTTGAGGCAAATGACAGGCCAAAACGGTCTCTTATGATAAGCAAAGCGTTCTTGAGGGTACACGGGAATTTCATCTAGTCACTTTCATCATGTTGGTTTGATTTGTGTTCGCTACTTTGATAATTTGATATGTGGGTGGACCAGTGCTTAGGTGTTGGTCTTACTTGAACAAACCTCCTACTTATGATTAACCCTCCCGCAAGCATCCGTAACTACGAGAAAAGTATTAAGAATAAATTCTAACCATAGCATTAAACTTTTGGATCCAATCTGTCCCTTACGAAATAGCGCATAAACTGGGGTTTAAGCTTCTGTCACTCTCTCAATCCAACATCTAATTGCTACTCCACAATGCATTCCCTTAGGCCCAAATATGGTGAAGTGTCATGTAGTCGACGTTCACATGACACAACTAAGGGAATAACAACATACATACTATCCAAATATCAAACACATATCAAGTTCACATGATTACTTGCAACATGATTTCTCCCGTGACCTCAAGAACAAAAGTAACTACTCACAAATGATAAACATGTTCATGATTAGAGGAGTATTAAATAGCATAATGGATCTAAACATATAATCTTCCACCAAATAAACCATATAGTAATCAACTACAAGATGTAATCAACACTACTAGTCACCCACAAGCACCAATCTATAGTTCCGGTAACAAGATTGAACACAAGAGATGAACTAGAGTTTGAGAGGAGATGGTGATGTTGAAGATGTTGATGGAGAATGCCCTCCACAAGATGGGAGAGTTGTTGGTGATGATGATGACGATGATTTCCCCCTTCGGGAGGGAAGTTCACCTGGCAGGATCGCTCCATCGGAGGGCAAAAGTGCTCCTGCCCAAGTTCCGCCTCGAGGCAACGGCGCTTCGTCCCGAAAGTCCTCCCTTTATTTTTTTTCTAGGTCAAAATGACTTATATACCAAAAGATGGGCATCGGAGGTGGGCCGAGGAGGCCACAACCCACCAGGGCGCACCTAGGGGGCCTAGCGTGCCCAGGTGGGTTGTGCCCACCTGGTGGCTCCCCTCTGGTGTTTATTGGCTCCAGTATTTCTTAAATAATCCATAAAAATCTCTGTGAAGTTTCAGCTCATTTGGAGTTGTGCAGAATTGGTGGCCTGACGTAGCTTTTCTAGGTCCAGATTTCCAGCTGCCGGAATTCTCCCTCTTGGTGTGTTGCAAATTATGAGAGAAAAGGCATTAGAATTACTCAAAAAAGCATTATTATGGATAAAAACATTATAAGTAACAGTAAGAAAACATGATGCAAAATGGACGAATCAAATATTTGTACCGAAACTATAGGTTGGTACTTGTGGGTGACTAGTAGTGTTGATTACATCTTGTAGTTTTGTTTCGACCAGAAACAGTAGGAAAGGCTCCTACTATGTGATTGTATTAATAATCATATAACACTGTACAAGGGGGGTGAATATTTACATGGTGGAGGGTTGGAGGTTTGACCACTTTGGGTCAAAACCAAGGGAGTAGAAACGAAGTGAGAGGATCTAGTGTAAGGAGTTTACAAAGTTCAATACAACAGGCCTATGTGCCTCTCTGAGCCTATGTTGAAGGAGTTAAAAGTCCTTTTTGAATCTTTCAAGCCAGGCCCGAAACGAAGGGTCTATTGCTCTGAAATGGTTGTTGTTTCTTTCCTTCCTTATGCTCCACGCCGCCACAGTAAATTTTTCGAATAGCATGGGTGTGGGGTGGTTGGTTTTTTGGTCCTCGATAGCTTGTACCCGATCAGATAACGGTTCCCAATTGATGTGCAGAGCCCGCCGGCATTGCCTACTAATGTGCAGGTAAAGATCATGTGTTCGATCGTTTCTTCAACGTTGAGTCCACACAAGAGGTAGTTGTGGTCATCACCTACATCGTAATGACGTCATTTGAGAATATTTCGGGTGTTCAGCCTATCATTGAGTAAGAGCCATGCAAAAACCTTCAACTTCGTAGCGCACTTGGATTTCCATAGCCAGTCAAACACTTGATGAGATTGAACCTTCCTAAAGAAGAAGCGGTAATAATCTGTGGATTTGAAGATGGTTTTACCCCAAACATAGTGCCAAACATCCGATGAGGAAGCCATGGGTTGGAAGGATGACGCAATCATCTACATGTGCCTTATCTCATCAAGTGCTTGGGGAGAGAGCGGTAGGTGGAAGGCCACTCCAAGCGATGTGATCCCCAAGAAATCGCAGACGGAGACATCTTCGTTGGTTGCATGCAAGAAAGCCCGGGCGTGTGACTCCTGAAGTAATTGCTCTGCCCAAAGATCTTTCTACAGGAGGGTCGTGGTGCCACAGACAATGTTGATGCGAGAGATCCCATGAAAAGTAGGAGTGAGCTTGAGCACATCACGCCACCAGAATGATCCGACTGGATCCATCGCGTGCGGGATTTTTTGGTGATAGTATGTGTCCCAAGTGAGTTGCACCCAAGGGATGTCTAGCTTGTTATAGAATTTGTGCAAAACTTCATGAGGAGGGCTTCATTCTGGATCTTGAGGTTTAGCACTCCAAGCCCTCCCTTGTTTTTTGGTTTACATACCATGTCCCATGCAGCAAGAGAGTTGCATTTCTCTCCCTAGTCAGTCTTCTTGACCCAGAGGCATCTTCTTCTGATTCTGTCCAGCATTTCAATGAGTTTTGGCAGGAACTTTAACGTACACATTGCATAGATGAGCAGCGATGTGACTATGGTGTTGAGCCATGTCAGTTTCCCAACATAAGACATAAGCGAAAGCGTTGAGGACAGGTTCCGTTCAATTTTGCTGACCAGCGGCATGAAATCTTGAATGGTGGGTCTGAATGTGCCGAGGGGCAGGCCAAGGTAGGTGAAGGGCATAGAGCCAATTGAACATCCAAAAATCATTGCAATATTGGTGGCCAGTGCAACATCTAAGTTGATGGGGATGAGTGTGGACTTGTGGAAGTTGATCTTCAAGTCAATGGACTGAGCATAGTCAGACAGAATATTCTTGATGATCGCAGCTTGTCTAGGGCAGGCAGGCATGAGCAGGATCGTGTCGTCGGCATATTGGACGATGGGATAATCCATATTTCCGTTGGAGGGGAAGGGCGGGTTTATTAGACCTATCCTAAAGGCATCATTAATTGTTGATTGTAGGAGATCAGCAACTAGGACGAAGATGAGCAGGGAGAGGGGGTATCCCTATCGGACACCACGACGGAAGTGAAATTGTCGTCCCGGCACCCCATTGAGTAGTATAGAGGATCGTCCAGAGGAAAAAAAATTGTTCTAACCCATGACAGACATTTTTCATTGAACCCCATATGTTTCATGATGTAGATCATCGCTTCATGCTCGATTGTGTTGAAGTCTTTAGCAAAGTCTAACTTGAGAAGAATTATTTGTCGTGTGGAAGCTTGGCACTAATGGATATATTGGAGTGTCCAAGCTAGGCAGTCTTGGATCAAATGCCCTTTGATGAAGCCATATTGGTTGCGATGTATAATGCGCAGAATAACTTTTTGTAATCGGTTGGCCAGGAGTTTCGTGATTAGCTTAAGACAGCAGTTGAGTAGAGTGATCGGTCGGTAATCATTGACTGTGGTGGGAGAACCATTCTTGGGAATCATAGTGATTAAACCATCATTTATGCTTTGTAGATCAAGATCGCCTGCATGGAATTGAGCGCAAAGAGTAGAAATCTTTTGTGATGATTTGCCAGCAAGCCTTGAGAAACAGCCCACTAAAACCATATGGGCCTGGTGCTCGATCGGCAGGCATTTCCTTGACCACTAGATCAATCTCTTCCTTGGTGAATGGAACCATGAGGTGGTCCAAGTTCTCAGTTGGGCGGATGAGGTAAGGGAGATCGAACCGCATCTGTGTTGGGTTGGAAGTGCCAAGTCTATCAGTGTATGCATGGAACAGAAGGGCTTCTTTACCCGTGTGATCCTCCACCATCAGTCCCTCCGGTGTTTGAAGAATAGCCACATTGTTTTTCGTGTAACCTTCTGTAGCAACTGCTTGGAAGAATTTAGTGTTCTCTTCACCGAACTTAACCCAACGAATGGTGCATCTCTTCTTCCAATACTGCTTATGATAGTCCAACAATCTCAGGAGGTATTTTTTTGATGATCTTACGAAACTTGCATTTGGGAATAGTGAGAGTTCGTAGGTTTTCGAGATCATCCAGCTCAGCAAGGGTTTTGTTTGTATTTTCAATTGCCGCCGAGAGTCTAGATATATTCTTGCTCCACACTCTTAATGCTTGACGTAGTGACTTGAATTTTCGGCAAACAATCATGGCCGCATTAGATGAGTGGATAGGTCGACCCCAAACTTTTTTGACAAAAAATCATGATATACTATCGGGCCGTGACACTGATGCGGCTTGAACTACGTCGGTATTTCCCCAAAGAGGAAGGGATGATGCAGCATAGCTACGATAGGTATTTCCCTCAGTGATGAGACCAATGTTATCGAACCAATAGGAAAACCGCACAACACTACATGAACGGCACCTGCACACAAAGAACAATACTTGCAACCCAACGTAAAAGAGGGGTTGTCAATCCCTCTTGGGTAAAAAGATAGATAAAATTGTAGTAGATTGGATAAATAGATCTCGCTGGAATGCGAGATAAAATAAATAATAAAAAATTGGAGAAATGTATTTTTGGGTTTTTGGATTAATATATCTGAAAATAAAAGCGAATAAAAATATATCTCGAAGGTAAATATGATAAAGAAGAGACCTGGGGGCGTAGATTTCACTGGTGGCTTCTCTTGAGAAAAATAGCATACGGTGGGTAAACAAATTATTGTTGGACAATTGATAGAACTTCAAATAATTATGACGATATCCATGAAAGATCATTATATAGGCATCACATCCAAGATTAGCAGACCGACTCCCGCTTGCATCTACTACTATTACTCCACACATCGACTGCTATCCAGCATGCATCTAATGTATTAAGTTCATGGAGAAATGGAGTAATGCAATAAGAAAGATGACATGATGTAGACAAGGTCTATTCATGTAGGAATAGAACCCATCTTGTTACCCTTAATAGCAACGATACATATGTGTCATTTCCCCTTCTTTCAATGGGATTGAGTACCGTAAGATCGAACCCATCACAAAGCACCTCTTCCCATGGCAAGAAAAATCGATCTAGTCGACCTAACTAAACAAAAGATTCGAAGAAGAAATACGAGGCTATAATTAATCATGCATATAAGAGATTAAAAGACTCAAATAACTTTCATGGATAAAAACATAGATCTGATCATAAACTCAAAGTTCATCGGCTCCCAACAAGCACACCGCAAAAAGAGTAACATCAAATAGATCTCCAAGAGACCATTGTATTGAGAATCAAAAGAGAGAGAGGAAGCCATCTAGTTAATAACTACGGACCCGTAGGTCTACAATGAACTACTCACGCATCATCAGAGAGGCACCAATGAGGATGATGAACCCCTCCGTGATGATGTCTAGATTGGATCTGTGGTTTCTAGAACTTGCGGTGGCTGGAATTGTGTTTCATCGAGTCCCCTGGGGTTTTTGGAATATCAAGGTATTTATAGAGCAAAGAGGCGGTGCAGGAGGCCACCGAGGTGGGCACAATCCACCAGGGAGTGCCCAGGTGGGTTGTGCCCCCTCAGGGCACCCCTCTAGTACTTCTTTGGCCCATCATGTGTCTTCTGGCCCAGAAAAATTCTCCAAAAAGTTTCGCTGCGTTTGGACTCCGTTTGCTATTGATTTTCTATGAAGTAAAAAAAGCAAAAAATAGCAATTGGCACTAGGCACTATGTCAATAGGTTAGTCCCAAAAAATGATATAAAGTTGCTATAAAATGATTGTAAACACTACAAAAAAAGACACATCCATGACATTTTGGGCCGAACGGTATTGTTTTCTGTCATGCTTATGACACTTTTATGACGACAATTGTGACAAAACCCGGTATTATCATAGATGTGGTGGGCTCCTACTTCTATGACAAAAAATCATGATAGAAAATGGTTTTTTTCGTCCTGGGCGGGCCGGAGACGCAGCTGCATGACATTCTTTGGGCCGTGCATGACGGAATAAAACATGGTAGAAGCGAGGGCGAGGAAAATATTGGGGAGTTACCGGTTACGGTGGGTGGTCGGGGCCGAGCCATGCATGGAGATTTGCATGTTTCTCTCGTACATGTACGCGCGTGTGTGCGAGGTGTTGTGCTCTAACTGAACCCGAGCGAGGCGTTGGACTCTAACTGAAGCCAAGCGATTGCACTAAACACGAGTGGTTCCTTTGCTACTTCTGCTAATTGAAGCCGATCGATGTTGCCTCTTCATGAAAAGTGAGCATTGTTGGGGGGATGACAGTTCCTGGTAGAGGGTGGATGAACAGGACCCCGTGGTAGTAGAGGCCGTTGCCACTGGATGAACAGGACCCTGATCGAGCCAGTTGGGGGTGGATGAACGGGACCCTGTGGAGGGCTGGATGAACAGGACCCTGTAGAGGGCTGGTTGAACAGTAGCCGGTGGAGGGCTGGATGAACGGTAGCCCGTGGAGGGGTGGTTGAACAGGACCCCCTGGAGAGGGTTGGCTGAACAATAGCCGGTGGAGGAGCGGTGGAGGCTAGATGAACAGTCGCAGTTGGAGGCTGGAGGAGGTCGACGATGGATGAACAGTAGCCCGTGGAGGCTGGAGGAGGTTGACGGTGGAGATGAATAGTATCCCGTGGAGTCCCGTTTTGCAGTACGCCACAGGACCCCTGTTTCGACCGTAGCGCTCCAAGACAAGTCTGTTTCCTCCGTTTTGCAGTATGCCACACCCCTCCCGATGATAAGGACCCCGTATCGACCGTAGGAGGTCCAAGAGAGGTTGGTTTCCTCTGTTTTGCAGTACACCAGACCCCTCCCGATGAACAGGATCCCGTTTCGACCGTGGCCGATCGAACACAAGGCTGTTTCCTCCGTTCTCCGGTATGCCAGGCCTTGTTTCGATTGGTTGTTCCATCCAAGCCGGTTGGCTCCTGATGAACACGACGACGCAATTTCTTCATTCCGAACCAGCCATGTACACGAGCCTTGGCCGTATGTATGCGTGAGTAGGCGTTCGAGACCCCGCCCGTATGTACGTACATGGTCGTATTTACTTTCTTGCACCCTGGCAGTACGTACGTGTACATGCTACGTGCGCGCCTCTACTACGACACGTGCCCTTCCTTACATGGCCATAGTTCATCGCTGCAGCCTGCAGACAGACCGATCGTATGTATGTACACGTTCGCGACTAGAATGACAATGCTACGTACGCTTCGCCCAGGTGGGTCCCGACTGTCAAGCACTTCCTTGCGTGCGAAGACATTGCTGGTGGGTCCTAGCACTCAGGGGGAAACATTTTTTTGCAAAATACAGTGGCCTGTCCCGTGGGTCCCTGCTGTCAGGTGGATGAATCATTATTTTGCACATAATTACGAGGCACTTCCTTGCTGCGGCCGTGGACCCAGCTGTCAGCCTCTCCACGTAGAGTACTCTTCTGATGGAAGTCCTTCGTTGACCACGCCGCGCTGAGAGCACTAAGGCAGTGGACGACGGCGAGGCCTAGGAAGGGGACGACGCGGAGCCTGGGAAGACGCGGCAGTGGATGCCCATGCGGAGAGGAGTACGAGGGTTCACCGGTTCGGCTTTGGTGTGAGGCTGTTGTTGCCGCAGAATAACAGGGGGTGTGGGTGAGTACAGGATGGCCTGGCCAGCAGTGGGAGTAGTAGGGGCGGTGAGGCCTCCGCGGCAGCACAACCCGCCACGAGAGGCAGGAGCATGCGGCATGACTGGCGCTGATTTGGGCGGCTGGAGCAAGAAGACCAGAGGTTGAAGAAGCACTACGGCCGTTGGATGGACATTGTACGGCCACTGGAGCTAGAATCGTTCATATTGACTAAGTTGACAAAGCCCTCTGTCTGCGTCAACTTAGTAGGTCCACAAGTCAGCCTCCCATACAGTGAGTCCCAGCTAGCGGGGGGTATTCATTTTTTTGTGCGTAATAAGGAGGCACTTCCTTCCGTGCGAAGATATAGGTGGTGGGTCTGAGCTATCAGCGGGGGCAACATTTTCTTCGCGAAATACAGAGGCCCTTTTGGTGGCTCCCACCTGTCAGGTGGAGGAATCATATTTTGCGCGTAATAAGGAGGCATTTCCTTGTGTGCAGCCGTGGACCCAGCTGTTAGCCTCTCCACATACAGTCTACTTTCGATGCATGCCATTCGTTAACCACGTTGACCATGCCGCGCCGAGAGCACGAGGGCGGTGGACGATGGCGAGGCCTACGAAGGGAAGGACACGGAGCCCGAGAAGACACGGCAGTGGCTGCCCACGCGGTGGGGAGTACAAGGGTTGACTGGTTCGGCTGCCGTCCCCGGAAAATAACAGGAGGTGTGGATGAGTAGAGGAATAGCCAGGCGAGGGATGCGAGTATGGTGGGGCCGTGAGGCCTGCCCGGTAGCACAGCCGGCAACGGGAGACGGGAGCAGGCGGTTCCGCCGATGCTGGTTTGGGCGGTTGGAGCAAGAAGATCAAAGACTGAAGAAGCACGATTGTCGTTAGATTGACATCTAACGATCACTGCTGCTAGAATCGTTTGTGGACTAAGTCGACAAAGCCTTTCGTACATGTGAACCTAGTAGACCCACAAGTCAGCCTCCAAATCTATCCCAAACAGCATACAGCCCGAAATTTCTAGCTAGAATCAAATTAATTTGAAAACTTAACATACCTTAATTTAAGTCCAATGAAATTTTACCTGCACAAAACAATGAAATTTAAAATTTCAAAATCCGAAAGAAAAAAGTATTTTGGAACCAATTACCTGTTTTCTGTATTTTTAATTTTATAGCCCATTTCTTATTACTTATAGCCCATTTTTTGGGCAATCCTGAATGCATCCGTCCTCGTCTTGAAAGATTTCTGGCCCAACAGGGCGTAGAAAAGCAAGTATGCCTACGTTGGTTATTCTGCAAAAAACAAAATAGCTGGGCTGGCCATTTTCAGAAATCAACAAAACAAACTGGGCTGGTCTTGTGGTAAACATATGAAATAAAAGCCTGGGCTAGACGGGCCACAGCTCCTGCACAACCCAGTTGATACCCTTCTTTGTCTCGAAAAAACGAAATTATTACGCGCGCTGCTGGGTCCCTACTCTCATGTACAATCATCTCCTTATTCCTCACGGTTGTCACCATGTTGACAACATCGGAGGCGGCACCACGGCGAGCGAACCAAGGCGGAGAACGATGGTGAGACCTCGGACGGGAATGAACAGGAGCCGGGGAAGATGCGCGGAGTTTTAGGGTGCGATGTGGCCACGATGCATGCGCGACAGCACAGCCAGCCGTGGGAGGCGGGAGCAGGCGGTCCCACCGGCGCTGGTTTAGCTTTGGCGGTTGGAGGCAGAAGAGACTGAAGAAACACGACAAACATTGAATGTCAATCCAACGGTCAAGGTTGGCACAATCGTTTGTTGACTAAGCCGAAACCAAGTAGCACACTTTTCTATATATAGGAAGAAACTAAAAAATGGACTCATTCGCCTGATAACATTCCCGAAACTACGACCGTTCGATCTTGCGTCACAACTAAAACTGCGAGGAAAATGTGTTTGTCTGCCGTCCTGTTCGTAGGAAACATTCACCACATAAGTGACTAGCACCCTTGGTTTTCAACCGAGAGGTCTTGGGTTCGAGTCACAGTAACTCTCAATTTTGTCCTCCTTCCTCACAAAAAGAAGGAAAATCAAAGACTTGAGAAGGCGTACAGAAGAAGCTAGTGTACCAGTAAAGAGACGTTGCTGAGTTTTAGATAAAAGAGAGACGTCCTCCTGTAGCTGGTCCGAATCCAAACCTAGACTATGACTATATAGGGTGCTATGCTACTCTCCAAGTAATGAAACTGACATATCCAACATTCGCTTCTCCTCTTCTCTACTTACTCTGCCTAGCATCAGAAGCTCTCGCTGCAGGAACCATGTCCACTGGCTGCTCGTCCACCTGCTCTTCAGCAAGCAACAACCAGATATGTGCCAAGTCACCACCCGTACCATCGCCTGTGGGTCTCATCACACCTCCGCCGGCGCACGCGCCGCAGCCGGTTACCCATCGCAACCCGCTGCCATTGGTGTGGTGCCACTGTTGCAAATCACGCAGAGTCATCTGTCACATCTCAACCACAGTCCTCAACCCTGGCCGAGTCTTCTACAAATGCCCGAATCATGGGGTAATAATATGTTGAAGTGTTGTTCTGTTGCTTTCAGTTGCTGATTTTTTAATAGTTTGGTTGATGATCTTCCAATTTGATTCATGTATAAAAGGGAAGATTCATGTGATTTGTATTTCTGGGAAGTTCCTGATGTGGGGGAATGCAACTACGCCGATTATTTAGTTAGCCAAGGAATCCCAATGCTAGCAGGATTGGGGTGTTGGACAAGTAACTGAAGGAACAGCAGAAGAGGAAGATGCAGTTCCTCTGATCATGGCCAAGCAATAGCTGCGGAACAGCCTTGACAGCAATGAGGAGATGAAAGAGCTTGTGAAGATAATGGGCAAAATCGATGTTCTCTATCGGATGATTGTCTCTTAATTTGTAGTGTATGTAGCACTCGTGATGTATTCAGTGGCTATGACATGAATAATTTGCAGAAACTAGTAATGAATGAAACCTGTGTAGCAGGCTGGGCGTAGTGTTGTGAACATCTAATGATTTCTATTAACGGAAACCGGGGGGGTATCCCCTTTTTCTCATAAATAAATAAATAGTAGAGGACCTTTTGGTAATAAATAAATAAATTAGCAGAGGCCCTGTCGGGTCAGCTTTGTTCCCATTTGAAGACATTGAGAAAATTGCAGTCCAACAGCAAACTATGTCATCAAATTCAAGTTTCACAGCAAAATATGAGTACAACTAAACAACAATATCATCATGTTTTAGTTGTCATACAATCACCAAACACAAATCAACATTCATAACAAGTGATGTTCTCACAGCAAAATACTAAACAACATGTTCATCAGGTTTCATATGTCATAGCAAACACAATTTCACATAGTAGTTAAAAACGTCTTCTGACAGGAAAATACGACAAAAGCAATCTAATCATCATCCGCAGTAGCAGCGTCAACATCTTCGCCATGTGTGTCAGTCTGAATCGTAATTCCCCAGAGTGTCATCTTCTTCTTCATCCTCAATGTCCTTGAATGTTGGCTTCTTCTTGATCAACTCTTGTATGTCGACAACACAACAGGCAATCTTTTCGCCAGTGTCATTGACGTGATGGTTCTCAACGATATTAGGAACATCTATGGAATCTTGTACATCAGGAGCAGTGTAAACATCATCTTGTTGTGCAACTTCATTAAACGAATTGCTCTGCTC
Organism: Triticum urartu; assembly: GCF_003073215.2. Classification (NCBI taxonomy): domain Eukaryota; kingdom Viridiplantae; phylum Streptophyta; class Magnoliopsida; order Poales; family Poaceae; genus Triticum; species Triticum urartu. The sequence continues at coordinate 392,998,554 of NC_053025.1, forward strand.
AAACCTTTGCAATACTCTCCAGTCATCTCTACGTGCAAATGTGTCTTCCAAGAAAAATATCTGTGTTGCTTGATTTGCCACAATAAAAGGCTCGTTGGTCTGGTACGCCGCCTTGACATTGATGGATTTGAAATAATCATCAGCTCTGGGTTTTGCGATCCTAGAAAACAGGTTATACCAATGACATCACAACAAAACCACACACCGATGATCCTCGAAACTAGAGATATACTGCAACTGAACAATGTCTATTATGTTAGCATACATTTCACTTGTCTCTCTGCCGTACATATCCATGCTCATGATGGCACTGTTTTGTGTCTTCATGCCTTCGTCGCACACAAGGGTGTTGTAGCGCACATCTCCAACAACGCAAGATTCATAATGTCTTACCCGAGTATCAGGACCCATTGCTAGTGTGTAAAGGGCATCATCAACTGTCTGCCCATCCTCCCGCATCTTCTTAACCTATGGTTAGAAAATAGACAAGCTGATCATCTTATGTACTCAATATATTAAAAAAACTGAAAATGCAATTCAAAAGTGTACATGGCTCTTGAACCATTTCGCAAATCCTGCCATAACCAGTTTGTCAATGTTTCTTGGATTTGGCGGCAGTAACTCCTTTTTGTAGATGCTGCACAACATAATGATCATGTCAAACATTTAAAATTATAAGAATGTGCTGCAAGTTTAGTAGATTATGATGTATAAGCTGCAGTACTTAGCACTTACTTGATATAAGGTAGTATCTCAGGATAGTTATTCAACACATACCAAACCATTTTTTCCAAATCTTTAGGTTTGTCCTCTTGTCAACTCTTCCCTGTAACTCGAATAGAATAATCGAAAACATCAAGCCCGGGATTGTCTTCACCCACCTCTTTGCTAAGCTGATCAGCTGTTTCAATGTATTTTGAGCAGAATGTCAATGCTTCTATAGCAATGTAGGCCTCTGCAATGGAACCCTCGGGTCTAGCTCTGTTCCTACCATAGCCCTTTAAAGTGCCTAGCCGCCTTTCAATAGGGTACATCCAGCCATACTGTACTGGACCTCTAAGTAGTGCCTCATCAGTTAGATGACCAACAAATGCACCATCACATCAAAGAAGGCTGGAGGATATATCTTCTCAAGGTCGCATAGGATAGTTGGTATCTTGTCCCTAACACGCTCCAAAGCATATATCCTGATATTTCTACTGCAGAGTTCCCTGAAGAATTGTCCCAACTCTGCAACTGCTCTGTATAAGTCAGGGTGGCCCAATCCTCTAAGGATAACAGGTAAAACCCTTTGAAGTAGGACGTGGCAGTCATGACACTACAAAAAAAAGACACATCTGTGACATTTTGGGCCGAACGAATTTTTTTTCTGTCATACATATGACACTTCTATGACGATAATTGTGACAAAACCCGGTATCATCATAGATGTTGTGGGCTCCTACTTCTATGAAAAAAATCATGACAGAAAATGGGCTTTTCGTCCTGGGTGTGCCGGAGACGCAACTGCATGACATTCTTTGGGCCGTCCATGACGGAAAAAACCGTGGTAGAAGCGAGGGGGAGGAAAATTTCGGGGAGTTCCCGGTTACGGTGGGAGGTCGGGGGCCGAGCGATGCGCATTTCTCTCATACACGTACACGCGTGTTTGCGAGGTGTTGGTTCTAACTGAACCTGAGCGAGGCGTTGGGCTCTAATTGAACCCGAGCGATTGCACTGCAGGCTACGCGTTACTGAACCCGAGCGATCGATCGATGGCTGTTAACTGAACCCGATCGAGCGATTCCTACGCTACTGCTGCTAACTGAAGCCGATCGATGGGATGAACAGTGAGCGTTGCGGGGGGGTTTGGATGAACAGTGAGCGCTGGCGTAGCCTCTGGATGAACAGGACCCTGTGGTGTGGTGGAGGGCTGGATGAATAGTAGATGATGGAGGGGTGCCCGTGGAGGGGTGGATGAACAGGACCCCGTGGTGTGGAGGGCTGGATGAACAATAGACGGTGGAGGGGTGGTTGAACAGGACCTCGTGGTGTGGAGGGCTGGATGAAGAGTAGACGGTGGAGGCGTGGTTGAACAGGACCCCGTGGTGTGGAGGGCTGGATGAACAGTAGACGGTGGAGGGGTGCCCGTGGAGGGGTGGTTGAACAGGACCCCGTGGTGTGGAGGGCTGGATGAACAGTAGACGGTGGAGGGGTGGTTGAACAATAGCTGGTGGAGTAGCGCGCGGTGGAGGCTGGATGAACAGGAGCCCGTGGAGGCTGGATGAACAGGAGCCCGTGGAGGCAGGAGGAGGTCGACAGTGGAGATGAACAGTATCCCGTGGAGTCCCGTTTTGCGGTACGCCACACCCCTCCCGATGAACAGGACCCCCGTTTCGACCGTAGCGCTCCAACACAAGTCCGTTTAGTCCGTTTTGCGGTACGCCACACCCCTCCCGATCAACAGGACCCCCGTTTCGACCGTAGGAGGTCCGTTTCCTCCATTTTGTGGTACGCCAGACCCCTCCCGATGAACATGATCCCGTTTCGAACGTGGCCGGTCGAACACAAGGCCATTTCCTCCGTCCTGTGGTACGCCAGGCCTCATTTCCATCGCCTGTTCCGTCCAAGCCCTCCCGATGAACACGACGCATTCCGTTGCCTCCCCATGAACACGATGACGACGCTGTTTCTCCATTCCGACCCAGCCATGTACACGAGCCCTGGCCGTACGTATGCGCGAGTAGGCGTTCGAGACCCTGCCCGTATGTACACATAGGTGGCCGTATTTTCTTTCTTGCACCCTAGCCACTGTACATACGTGTAAATGCTACGTGCACGCCTCTACTACGACACGTGCGCGCCTCTACATCGACCAGTATGTACGTACACGTTCGCGACCAGAATGATAATGCTACGTACGCTTCGACCAGGTGGGTCCCGACTGTCAGGCACTTCCTTGCCTGCGAAGATGTAGCTGGTGTGTCCCAGCAGTCAGGGGGCGAATCATTTTTTTTTGCCCGGACGCACTTCCTTGCGTGCGAAGATGTAGCTGGTGTGTCCCAGCAGTCAGGGGGAAACGTTTTCTTCGCGAAATACGGTGGACCGTCCGGTGGGTCCCACTTTCAGGTGGAGGAATAATTATTTTGCACGTAATAAGGAGTCACTTCCTTGCTGCGGCCGTGGACCCAGCTGTCAGCCTCTCCACGTATAGTCCACGTCCGATGGAAGCCGTTCCTTGACCATGTTGACCACGCCGCGCCGAGAGCACCAGGGCGGTGGACGACGGCGAGGCCTACGAAGGGGATGACGCGGAGCCAGGGAAGACGCGGCAGTGGATGCCCACGCGTAGAGGAGTACGAGGGTTCACTGGTTCACTGCGGTGTGAGGCTGCCGTCACCGCAGAATAACAACGGGTGTGGGTGAGTAGAGGGATGGCATGCCTAGCGGTGGGAGTAGTAGGGGCGGTGAGGCCTCCGCCGCATCGCAGCCGGCCACGGGAGGCAGGAGCACGAGGCACGACCGGCGCTGGTTTGGGCGGCTGGAGCAAGAAGAACAGAGGTTGAAGAAGCACTACGGCCGTTGGATGGACATCGTACGGTCACTGGAGCTAGAATCGTGCATATTGACTAAGTTGACAAAGCCCTCCGTCCCCGTCAACTTAGTAGGCCCACAAGTCAGCCTGCCACTATACTGGGTCCCAGCTAACAGGGGGAGTATTCATTTTTTTTGTGCGTAATAAGGAGGCACTTCCTTGCATGCGAAGATATAGCTAGTGTGTCCGAGCTGTCAGCGGCGGTAACGTTTTTTTAGCGAAATACAGAGGCCCTTTTGGTGGGTCCCTGATGTCAGGTGGAGGAATCATTATTTTGCGCATAATAAGGAGGCATTTCCTTGCGTGCGGCCGTGGACCCAGCTGTCGGCCTCTCCACGTAAAGTTCACTTCAGATGCATGTCGGCAGTTGACCACGTTGACCAGGCCGCGCCGAGAGCACCAGGGCGGTGGACGACGGTGAGGCCTAGGAAGGGAACGACACGGAGGCAGGGAATACTCGGCAGTTGTTTCCCACGCGGAGGGGAGTACGACTGTAAGAGGGTTTACTGGTTCGTCTGCCGTCGCCGGAGAATAACAGCAGGTGTGGGTGAGTAGAGGGATGGCTAGGCCAGCGATGGGAGTACGGTGGGGCGGTGAGGCCTGCGCGGCAGCAGAGCCGGCCGCGGGGAGGAGGGAGCAGGCAGTCCCGCCGGCGCCTGTTTGTGCGGCTGGAGCAGGAAGAGCAGAGATTGAAGAAGCACGACGGCCGTTGGATGGCCATCCAACAGCCAGTGCTTGTGCGTCAACCTTTTTCTAGGAAAGCCTCAAATCTGTGGAAAACAGCATACAACCCATTTGCTAATTCTTAAGGTTTTTTTTGGAGCCCATATTATTTTTTTTAGAATTACAACCCATATTGTGGCCACGGTTAAAAAATTATACGAAATTTTGCATATTTCGGTGCGGTCTGAACTGTTTTTAATCCCGAAATTTTGACTCACATTCAAACTGATTTTAAAAATAAATGTATATCAATATAAAATCCAACAAATTCTCCACGCATAAAAATTAATGTAATTTAAAATCGCGAAATGAAAAAAAGATATTTGAAACTAATTGCCGGTTTGATGTGTTTTAAAAATGTACAACCCATTTCTCCTCACTGATGGGCCATTTTCTTGGCCAGCCGAATGAAAGCTCTCCTCGTCTTGAAAGATTTGCAGCCCAACAGGCCTGACAAAGCGACTTACTTGGCAAATCACAAAAAAACTGGGTTGTGGCCGTGGACCCAGCTATCAGTCCATTTGTTTTTTTAGTCCATTTGGTGGGCTGGGTGAAACAATGATATAGCATCTATGCAGCCCATTTACATCCCATTTGCATTTTTCTCGAAAGCCGTGGACTTGCTGGGCTGGGTGAAAATATCTTGTTGGGCTAGACGGAGAAATGTTATAAAAACATAAACACATGATTGCACGTCAGTAAAATCTTTGCAAGCTTATGTACGCAATCACTAGGAGTTAACAATTATTATTATTATTTTGTAAGAACTTTCAACTTACGAAATAAAATATCATTTTAATTTGATGAGTTAATAGTACCTGGGGTATTATTATTTTTTAGGCTAGACGTGGGACAGTTGAGTTGGTTCTAGGGGAAAGTAATGGGAGAAAACTTAGTTTACATCAAAAAATAAAGTGGGAGAAAATTCAGAGACCTACTGGGTCCACCTGAGGAGGGGAATATGTTGGGAGGAAGGAGATTCAAAGCACGACAGCCGAGTGAACTAGTTTTTTTACGGACAAGTGAACTAGTTTACATACATAAGCAAATTGCCACTAAAAAAAGCAATCAGGTTAATGGGTTCTTAAAAGAAATATTTGGGACAAAACAGATAATTAATTACGACACATGGGCTAATGCATGAAACACTCACATGATAAAGGTGCTTATAAACAGATAAAGTACAACATCTAGACCTTCCTGGCATGCTTGATCATGACGTTGCGGCTGTCCGTGTACTCGTTGGTTATGGGAAGCAGACACGCCCTCATGTCCAAGATCTGCATGTACATGTCGTAGCATGCGTATGCGCCCTTGGCCGCGTAGGTTATGTAGGCTAGATTCAGAGGTACCTCCCACGTGTTCATGTCGTCTTCTTTCATGTTGGCGTATCAGGGGTCGATGATGGTCTCAGCTCAACCATGGAGTCCTTCTCCTGCCCGTTGTTGATGATCTTGTATTGCTTCTGGATGTCGACAAGCTTGTTGCACCAGATGGCCGAATCGTCGCGTTCTTCCTTCTCTCTACCGTAGAGAAGGTGCAGTCGACGCTGCCGATGAAATGGGCAAATGCTCCTGAACCTGGTGCAGCCATAGGACTGAGGCGATGCAGAGCTTCACCGAGTCCGTATCATTGGTGTACATCACATTCAACTTGGTGCAGCCATAGGACTAAATGGCGAACTCAAAGGGGAACTCCTTGCTGAGTCCATATCCAGCAGGCTCACCCCTCGGATCGCCATTGGAGTCTCTTCGAGTGAATGAGTGTGTAGGCGGCGGCAGCAGTTCGTTTTTCAGCTCTTAGGGAACTAGATTCAACAGTAAGCTGAGTGTGTACAGGCGACAATAGTTACTAACCCTCCCTCGTCTGCTGCACGCCCGAGAGAAGATGCACCCTCGGCCACACGTCGGTTCATGAGCGGGTCTGTATTGGTACTGTAATAACAGGAGTTAGTGGTCACTTTACTTAAATTTAATTAGCTTTAATAGAAATTTGTACTTAAAACAAGCAATGCATTCGCTCGTTCTATCAGTGCCACAGGATCAACATGCACAACAATTAGAATTATTATTCTCAGGACGCACACGATCATCACATTTGTCGCACTTTCACAAAAGATAATACTACCGAGTTTGAACTGTTTGTTATGGTTGTTGTCCTCTGCATCATCATGTCGTGTTTCCCAGCTTGCAAGATTCAGAACCAGCAAATAAGATCCAAATAATAAGTACAACAAAGATGCCTACACATCTCGTTGATTCCCAGCTTGCGAGATTCAGAACCAACAAATAAGATCCAAATAATAAGTACAACAAAGATGCCTACACATCTCACTGATTCCTAACTTGCAAGATTCAGAACCAACCCATTAGAGCCTTTTGATAAAGTGAATATCAGAATTAAATCCATCTTGGCTAGCCATGTCATACAATCTAAGAACTTGGTGAATGCTCTTGACCGTCACAACATCTGTAGTTGAGTATTCCTGTTTGCACAGCATGTGTGCATAGCACAAACAAGGAGACAGGAGAGCATGATTTCGCTTTAATAGCGGCCTCCTTGAACTCAACCTCCAGCTCTACTTGGATGAGGTCTGCCTGGAGTTCCATGATTCAATTCATGCGCCTTTTTCTGCAGTTCACCTGAAATGAAGCAAAGATTGCATCATTCAGCTAGCAAGAAGTACTTGCTCTTGTGAGCTGGCAGGTTCTTCTTTAGTAGTTGCACTAAAATTGAGGAACATTAAGGTTGGCTGTCCGGCTCATGTAAGGTGCAACTATAATTTTCTTATCCTTTTGTGCAGTTCCACTAAAATAAAGTGCCATTGTGGTGACAGTGACGGCTCCATCTTGCAAAGACTAATAAAATGTTGCACGAGATTACCAGCAGAACTTGACGGAGATTTTGGAAACTCCAATCACCATTTTGTGCAGTTCCACCAAAATTGAGAGATGTTGCCCACGTGACATTTTAGTTGAACTGCACAAGACACTCATTCCAAAAAAAGTGTTTTCTGCAGTTCACCAAAAGGTCACAATAGCAACAAGGTGAACTGGATATCCCTATCTACACAAAAAGATAGAAAGTAAACAGTTGTTGGTCAATAAGAATATACAAAACATATACAAAATGAAAAGAAGCATCTTAATTATGTTCATGGCAATCACGCAAGTACAATAGAAATTTTAAAACATCAAGGATGCTTCATGTTACCAGAAGCATTACGATCAACAATGAGATTCCTCAAATATGGGATTACTTTAATGGTGGCATTGCTTGTTTACCAGACACAGTAAATCAACAGCAGCTAAAGAATTGGTTTAAGGGCATGGGACCATGGGGACACTAGGACACTCAGCAGCATAAAGGAGCAACTTACTTATCATACTGGGGAAAACAGCAGGAGTGCCATTGTACTATGTGAGGGCAGCAAATCTAATCCTAGAGACCTTTTACTATGTGAGGGCAGCAAATCTAATCCTGGAGACCTTTTACTATGTGAGGGCAGCAAATCTAATCCTGGAGACCTTTTACTATGTGAGGGCAGCAAATCTAATCCTGGAGACCTTTAATATTTGATGGCAGCAAATCTAATCCTGGACATACTCTGTTGACTTGTCCACCAGCCGCCACTTTCTATCCTTTTTTCAACCAATAATAGATCTGTTCCTTATCCAGTTTGTACTGCGTTTTCCCATTATTTCCCTTTTCAACCAAGAGACCGGTTGGGTATCCGGTCTCTACAACTTTCACCATATTATTTCTTCTTTGAATCAAGTCCTAGATTCATGCTACAACTTTCCCCCCTTTCTTCGTTGTTTGAACAAAGCCCTAGATTCGAATGCATGAAGTAGCTTTACCTCTAATGATACTAAAAATTTAGGTGGCTTTGGAAGAGCTGATGGGAGTAGGATGCACATGCAGACACGTGGGGAGCTGGGGCAGTAGAGCAAGGCCACTTTCGAAGAACTTATACCTGAGGGTCGCCGGGATGTCAGCGGCGGCAGGTCGGATCTGCGGACAATACGGCAGGGAGGAAGAAGGGTCAGAGGACCTACCGAGCCGGTCATGTGTCAGAGAGAACGGCACGGGTAGAGGATCGGGCCCCTCCGGCAGGTGTGGGTTTCCTCCCTCGACGGTGATGACCGCGTGAACGATGCACCTTTTAGTCCTCTACACACACCGGCCGAAGGGATCTGACCGGATCTGTGACCAGCGGTTAGCATAGAGAAAATATCGCTACCGCTGTCTTGTTTATATCTGGAGAGGATGAGAGAATGAAGAGAGCAACCCTAGTAAAGCAAGCACTCAGCCCCCTGTGTCCATATATAGTGGAGTGATTATCTTTTTTCTCTCCACAACAAGCATTTCAATTTGTGTACGTGGCATTAAAGAAAAGAAACTCTCTATTTAAGGTGACTATTGTACGACTCCTACTTACTACTAGTAGTACTACAATATTGTTCACTTGTGCTCCCCGCCCCTCCATTCATTGAACAACCCCATGGGTGAATAAACATATAGTAAGTATTGTATTTATATAGAACGAACAAGCTCGAACTGTTTTCGCGTAGTTAAAAGTTGAGGGCGGGGCTTTTCCCGGGCAGTACGCGTGGCAGTTTCCAAGTAGGGCCAGAAGACTATTTTATTTTTTTAAAAAAACTTTGAGACGGCCACATAGCATGGAGCCGACACCAACGATTTTAAGCTTACAGGCACGGTACACGCTATCCTAGACTACTATACACATGAAACTGCCACATGAGCGTCCGGGCTGCGCTTGGCTCTTCGCCTCTTCGGGAAGTCGAACAATGATGGAATACTACTGCGCTGGAGGAGTACTACAGTACACTTCTGGCCATCTGACACCGATTGAACTGCTGCATGTCCACCGCGTGCGGGAGGGAGAGCGTGTAGCGAAAGCTTCTCCTTGTCTTGACATCCACCACGCTCATGGGAGAGGGAGGGACGCTCCTGCCTTTGCGTGTATGAGAGGTGGGCCCTACAGGTGTGTGGCCAACCTGTCATACAGCCAAAGGCATGTGCAGTTAAGTCCGCGAGGGAGAGGATAATCAAACTTCTCGTTGATGTACGAGTTGATGCGACACATCAAAGCACCGCACTCGATATATTTCAATAATTTGCGTGTGTGACTCCCAGATGCAGAGGTCGGGGGTCATCATCCTCCTTTTCGAGAAAAAATAGATGTGTGTGTGAGAGGACGAGTGCGTGCGTGCACCTCTTCTCTTCCTTTATAACGTACTACTAAACTCAGAGTACAAGTTTTTGTGGGTGGCACGATGGTGCGTGCGACAAGTCCCGAGAGATAGGTTTAATGCATTAATTGCAATGCATGCATGCATAAAGTACATGCATTGGTCAATTTTCTCTTAATACTTGCATGCAATGATTTAATGCACCTTGGAATCTGAACATGTGTTGGGGACAACCAATTGAGCCTTATAAAATGGAAAACTAAAATTTTGAGGTAAGCCCTATAAAACCCGAAAGGAGGGAGTAGAAAAAGAAGTACTCCATCCGGGAATAGTGCCGCACTTCGAAACTAGAACCGTCAATAAATTTTGAGCTTGCGTCTCGTCACATTCCAAATTACTCCATGCTATATTGAATTGCAAACCTGTTCACACCGATCACAACCTAAACGGTTTCCCACTTAGGAGCGTATTACTACTCGGTTATAAATACTAGTATGCCAAGATGACTGCACATTCCTCCTCAACTCCTCATCCACAAAAACAAACAAGTCATTCAGCATCCTTCCCTTGCGTCTGCCATGGCCAGTGTGAGTTCTGGGTCAAGAGATTGCCACCAGGGAGAGGCGAGCATGGAAGCGGAAGCACGAGAGATGTCCCGCCTCGCTGCGAGAGCAGCCGACATGTCCCGCCGCGCGGAAGTAGCAGAAGAGAGGTCTCGCCGTGCCGTTGAAGCAGCACGGAGGTCCCGCCGCGCCGTCGATGCAGCAGACTGGTCCGGCCGTGCCGCGGAAGCAGCAGAGATGTCCCGCCGCGCCACGAATGCAGTACAGATGTCCCGCCACGCCGCGGCGGCCTGGGAAAATTTCTCACGGGCACGCGACGACTGTTACAGGCGCATGCATGCGATCGTCCATAGCCAGACGGATCAGATCTCCCGCTCGGCGAGGTTGTAGGACGACATGGTAGCCTCGTTTGAATAGGCTACCAGCGTCATCTGGCAACTAAGGGAGGGCAATGAGAGGCTTCGAGCCGAGCGCGACCTGCTGAGGAACAAGATCGTCCTAAGTGCAGACCTGTAGGAGGAGACTAGTGCCTTATTGAAGAAACTTATGGACGAGAATGACATGCTCCGCAACGAGCGCCAAAGGCTAGTGGAGGAATCCGTGGATGTTCTGAAGCAGCGTCTTGAGGACACGAAAGAGCTCATTGCCGCTCACTGCGGAGACTAGTTTCCTATTTTCTTTTGATGTAATAATCGGTTTAGGATGTGGATTGTGCCATCGGTTGTGAAATGTTGGGTTCTAGCGCAGATGTTTGGCCTTTGCTGGCCTCTTGGGATGTTGCGATTTCAATCTGGTAGCTTTTAGTCCTTCGTGTTAGGCTGGAGTTGTGCTGAACTTCTTGTGAACTGTGGTGGTTTTCAGTAATGAAAATCGGAAGGGGCAAGCCCTTCTTTGATCAATTTTTTTAATCGTCCTTATTCATCAGTCTTGCTATAAGTCGCAGTAGATGCTATATAGGTCCGTCGGATCTTACATCAAGATCCATGCTTTCAGATTTTCTTTTTTCTCTCTTAAATCTCAGTCGAGTGAGACATAGCCACGCCATTAAACAGAGGCTCGGGCGCCATTAATGGAGACCTTGCCAGAGAGGCGGACAGCAGATGGAGGTCAAAGGGCTCTCCTCCCGATAAGCACGTGCAGGGGTCTGATCGCACGCCTCTCATACTCAAATAGCTACCATGCACATCGCCTCCTAGCTAATAAAAAAGGGGACGCGTGGCGGCACGTAAATGATACTAGTAAGTAGAACGCCCACGGTTTCAATAATACTTGTGTTTCCGATTGTAACACGACAGCACTTCTTCCAAAATGACTTTGTTGATTGTTAATGTGTGCGCATTCGCAAATCGGACTACAAATTTACCACAGCATGTTGGTGCCATGTCGTGGCACCAAGCCAAGTTTCATTATTTTCATGCGTGTTTTGGATTTATAGGAATTAAAAAACTAAGTTTCTCAATGTTTCCAACCCAGCCACGACACCCAGAATTTTGAATTCCATTCCCATTTCTTACATGGAACCTAGAAATTTACCCGAGGACACACATGTGATTTTTCAACCAACTTTGGTGCACTGGAACATGTGCTTGTATTTCAAATTTGAATTATGCACACAAAGGTGACACGTTCCCTCCCAGAACCACGAGCCTTCTTGAGAGAAGCTCCGATTTGCAAGAAGCTTATACCAAAATTTGTTCCTATTTGGCCAATTTTTTTTTACCACGGCATGGTACTACCATGACATGACACCATGACAAGTTTCATGATTTTAAAACCAAGTTTCTCAATGTTATCGACCGAGCCACGATGCCTGGATGTTTGAATTTTATTCTCATTTGTTGCATGGGACCTACTCCCTCCTTCCATCTATATAGGGCCGAATGTGTTTTTCAAGACAGCCTTTGACTATTGACAAGATTAATAGCACATGAGATGTATACTATGCAAATTATATTATTGGAAGCTCCTTTGACATACAAAATTGAAGGTATGCTTTGTGTAAGTTGCATGTCATATATTATTGCTCTAACGTTTGGTCAAAGTTAGCCTCGAAAAACGCATTAGGACCTATATGCATGAGAGGAGTCGACTTCGAGAGAACGTGTTTTTTCGAGAGACACCGAGGTAGACTACTATATATCGATGGTGCATGTAGGCGGGAATTAAACTAAGGGATGGTCTTATTGGTTTCGGAGATATAGGGGAAGAGTGAGAGGCGGGGGGTAGCTAGAAGGAGATTGTTAAGTGTGAGTGTGTGTTTTACCCACCTAGGCGGAAGTTATGTGCACAAAAGAGGAGAACGGTTCGATGTGGCATTAGGATTGAGGGTAATTAACTACGTATGGAGACATAGAGACCTTGAACGTGCATGTGTGAGAGGTATACATGTATACGTGGGATGTGTGTGTGTGTGCGCGCACGCATGATCGAGATAAAAAAAAGAAGACATAAGTCATAAGATCAACGACATGGGAGAGACGGATCGGTATGACAATATGCATGCATGTGAGAATGCATGGAAAAAGTACCGACAATTGAGCATGTGTTTTTGTCTTTAAGAGATAGTGGCTTGGGCTGGAGCATGCATCTATGGCGAACAGAGGGAGTGAGGCGCAACGATTGTGCAAAAGAGACCAACCTATAAATTCATATGTATGGAGAGACATATATAGTGTGGGTGATAGGAAGCAAGACTCCGTGCGAGAAAGAAATGTTGACGGAGAAACTACAGATAGAAACAGAGATGGAGATGCTAGCTAGAGGGATATCTGCTAGTTTGGGTGTTGGAGATGACCGTCGGGTGGTTCAAAGGGTGTAGTTATATATGTGTGTGAGAGGACACTTGACTGCATGTAGAGAGAAACATATGTAGTGTGCGTGATAGGAATCAAGAGTGAGGGCAAGAAAGAAGGTTGATGGAGAAACAGATAAATAGAAAGATAAAGATGCTAGCTAGTGTGCGTTAGAGATAGGAGTCGAGTGGATCAGAAGGCTGGGTTATGTGTGTGGGTGTGAGAGAGATAGAGAGAGGGTGCGTGTGAGTCACATACAAACAGATATCAGAGAGAAATGAGATCCAGAGAGACGAAGTTTTGTGTCTGTGAGAGAGAAAGATATTTCAGAACCAGAGTGATAGCTAGAGAGACATACGAGGGAACGCAAGATATCTCTAGGGAGAGAGGGTGTGTATGAGCGACATACAAGAGAACAATGGAGAAATATGAGACCCTGGGAGAAAGAGTTTGTGTTTGTGTGTGAGAAAGAGATGTTGATGAGGAAGAGTCGTAGGTTCTCATATCTAAGGAGTGAAAGACATCTCTGTATGAGGGGTGTGCGAGTGGCACACATGGGAATAGTAGAGAGAAATGAGACCCTGGGAGGCAAAGTTTTGTGTTTGTGTGAGAGAAAGAGATTCCACATGGAGAATCATAGTTAGAGACACATAGCAGGGAGCGAGATATACTTAGAGAGAGATAGAGTGATGAAGGTCGAGGGAGAGAGTACCGTCAGTGTGTTACAAAGATAAAAGATCATTGTCGACATACAGGTAGCACGAGAGATACCTGAGAGACGATGAACGCGTATAGGTCCAGAGAGATAGTCCTATATAAGCATGAGTGATAGCTATATGAGACGAATATCTAGATTAAAGGGGATTCAAATATTTAAACTGGAGATCACGACATCGATAATATCATAACGCAAATTGGTGTATCAAACATGCATATTCATTTGAATTTGGGCACAGGTGTAATGTTATATAGTTTATCAATATTGGTGATCCATAGATTCTTCAATTACAAACAATGCATGGTTTATATGCAATTAATGTCTAAACGGGATTACACTATATGTTGCGTGTGCGAAACACATTATACATGTTTGAGAAGTAAAAAAACCCGCATGAAATAAACATTAATTGGAGACAGTTAGCGAGGAATGCATACATTAGATTTCAACATAAAGTGGTTTCAAATATTTGAAAATCCAAATTATTGGATACAACCTTATGAATCTGAGATCATGCCATTTGTAAACCATATTTATGTATAAATGGTGTTGTGCTTTTGAAAGTATATATAAAAATGATGTATATAGAATGTAATTCCAATTGAAAATGGATCCCGCCCGAAATAAAAAATAGAATACAAACGGGATTCGAATTGAGTTAGCATGGTAAACGTGCACTCTGCAAAATTTGAACGAAGCAGGGAAAGTCGCAGTAACCGCCGGGAACCAAAATCTGCGAGATGGAAATCATTGCTGCCTATCCCTGCCACGCAAAGCCTATATGCTGGATTTCTATAGGTTTCGATAGGGTAGGTTTGTAATTTCACCCAAACGTGACGTAACCGCCTCTCACCCGGATTCATACATGGTGGGCGCCAAAACACAGTGTGTCCTCGGCCGAAATCGACTCCCTCCCCGATTCATATTCATACACGGTGGGCGCCAAAAACAAACTCTCGTCGGCAAATATTCGGTGTATGCGAGATTACCGTCCTATCCCTGACCGACTTGTGTTGCTGTGATGTAGTAGAAATTTGAAACGGGGCTATGTTTGTAAATTCCCTTGCATTTGAGACAAGCGCGCCCTGAATACATGGTTCCCCCCTTCCTCTCTACCTCCATTTTCCCCATTCGTACTCCGTGGGCGCCAAAACACCGTCTCCACCCCACCCTCCTCCGTCCGCCACCCCATCCACCGCCGTCCTCCTCCACCATGCCCGAGCTGATACCCCGACGTAGCCGTCCATTACAAGAGATCGACCTCTCTCATCCACGGCTTCGGACCAGGATCCTTGCATCCCGTCCTCTCGCTTCATCCCCGCCATCGTCCACCTTGCCGGCGCCGCTCCTACGACCGTCTCGTCCACCGCGCCCCGCCGCCACCGTCTACCCCCCTAGATCTGCTTCCACGCCGCTGACAGCCATCGCTACCGCAACACCGTCAAATTCTCAGCAGATGCCTACACGGCGCCGCACTAGAGGCGGTACTCTTTCGTATCTGCTCAACTTATTTATCGCAGCAAGAAAATAGATCGCCACTGCTTTACTCTGATTTCTTGTCTTGGTTGCGAAGTTGCCTTTGTCTGGTTTGCACCTTCAGATCCGCCATGGCATGCTCAACACCATACTCGCAATGCTTATGGTTTTCCCCTTTTATATTACACAATAGTTAAATCACAGTAGACTAAATTTCAAAATTGGGTCAGTCGATTTTTCAGAGCTCGCCGGAGTTCACCGGTGCGATCGAAGGGGCTCGGGTGGTTGTGGGACCTCACCAAACAAAGAAAACTCGACGCGGGTGGGGGTTGGGGTGGGGGTGGGGGTGGCGAAGGAACACAGGCGATGGGGGCCGGTGGTCCGGCCGGCGGCCCGTGCGGTGTTCTGTATGGGAAGAATCAGAGATGAGGAAGAAGAAGGGTTAGGAGACGTAGGATCTTCATCCAACCGCCTGAAATGGTCGAGAGACAGCTAGGAGTTGCATTCTTAATGCTCTCTGGTTCATCATGTGTGGGCACTGCGCAACCAACATTTTATTATCCAAAATCTGCTTGCTCTTCTTTACCATGTTCCTCTTCCGTTCTTGTTTAATATGTACTCTCTCCGTTCCAAAATACAAGTCTTTGTATAGATTCCACCATGGGCTGCATATGGAGCAAAATGAGTGAATCTACACTCTAAAATGTACCTGGATACATATGTATGTGATCCATAGTGGAAATCTCTACCAAGACTTATATTTTGGAACGGAGGGAGTATGATAGTAGTACAGTATGGTCCTTGTACTGAAGTTGAGCAGGGACATTTGCAGTCTAGAGGTCTATACGGTTGGTTGTGATGGACACTTTGAGCCTCTTTGATTCGTAGGATCTTGTAAACATAGGAATAGGATTTGTAGTGGCCTGCCCACTTGAATCCTATAAGAATAGCAAGGAAATGCGGGGAGCTGTGTCGCCTTTGAGAGTTACATTGATATTAACAGTACCGCACCTTCACTTGAAGAGAGCTGGTATCCAAAGCCTTTCTAGCCGTACCGGCAATACTAGCACATATATTCCAGCAAGTTCCACTTTGCTGATTTTACTCTGATGCTTAAGGTTTTCCCGTTATATCTACACTAGGATCTGTGTAGCTGCTGTGTGTCACACTAGCAGCAGTCCACTCTTGAAGCTAAACACTGCAATGACTTACAAAATTGGCACCAAGGCATTGAGTGCCATTCTGGATGCAATGAAACTCATACGCTCCCCACCTGTTGATTCTTGTTCAGAATATCATCCTAATGACTATTCTAACCTCGAGGAGTCAAAGGCAGATGGCCTGTCCTGTTCACCAATCAAGGTGCATGTTCTAATTTGGCAATGTTTTATTGATTGCGGGTATCTTGCATATGTTGTCTTGCATTTCTTCTACTTTGTTGCACCGCCATCTGCTTAGTTTACTCATCATATATGTCGAGATGCCATGCCCATCCATTATCAATACATATTCCATCTGTCATCATACCATGTTTTTCCACTCAAATGTTGTTCTTGTGCATCAGACATCAAAAAGGAAGAGGGTGATTGCCGAACCTGAAGGAGCACGAGCAAAGTCCTTGAAAAACGTGGTGGTGCCAGAGAAATCAGACAGCACCCCACTTATATTGGTTGTACAACCAGTGATACAAAACGTAGGACCGACTCCAGCAAAAGGTATACCAATTTCATTTGCCATAGCACTAGCTGTACCATAGAAAAATCCCACTCCTGCAAAAAGTACAGCAAGTCCACTGGCCGAAGACCTATCCCAACTGCAGAGACGGCCAATTCCTGTAGATTGGAACCCCATTCCATTTATTCCCAGTTTAAAAGACAATGCTTTCAATGTTGTTAGGGACTACGTGCATATATTCCCATCATGGGAAGATTATTGTGAAGACAAACACCATTTTCACATCTTCTTGTCCAACTTACGTGTAAGTGCTATTATTCATGGTTATTATTTTCCTGTTTTCTGCTGATTGAACACATGAATGATTTACATTACATTGTTGTAACTAGGCGAGGGTCAATCTGGATAGTCATGACAAGCAAAGCTTGCTTGTGCTTTTCAAGGAAGCATTGCAGCAGTATAGGTGTTACCTGAGGAAATCACACTTTGATGGCAAGTCTATAAACGAATTCCTGGTGAAGTCTCCTGTGCTAAATTTAGAAGACATTGAATGGAAAAACCTTGTTATGCACTGGTCTCTTTCCCAGGATGAGGTATTGTCTATGAAATCACATGACAATTTGAACTTCTACTTTTCCGCATGTGCCTTACGGATCTTTTTTGCAGGAAATCTGCTCGAAGAAGAATTCCGGTTTGACAAGAACGACAGGACATCTCAAATATGGTGCCCGCTGATTTGCTCTTGTTAGTACCTGTTGTCCTGTATCACTGTACTTGCATACATACCTGGTTCATTATGTGACAGCAGTATGCATGATAGCTTGCTTACAATTGTTCGCTCCAAATTATCTAATCTGTATGAATGGTAATATTAGTGTAGAATATATCCAATGCCAATGTTTTTTTAGCTCTGCATTGTTCTTGTAAGTACATGTTGTCCTTTATCAGTGTACTTATAATGACAGGTAGTTGTTCATGTACCATCACTCTGCAACTTATTTTCCTTTGCCTCCATTTTCTACACATCAGATCTATATTTACTCTTACCATAAGGTTGGTACTGAAGAAGTTTAGCTCTGCATTGCTCTTGGCTGTACCTTTTGCCTGTATCGCTGCACTTACATTTATAGCTACTTGGTTATGTAGCATCACTCTTCATCTTATCTTAAATATTCTCCATTTCTTCGTATATTATCACATCTATATTTACTCTTAACAAAATGTAGAATAAAGGCAATGCTTTTGAAGAAGATTATGTGGTAAACTTCTTGAATTCCCCCCCCCATTAGCATGGACAAGGCCTCTATAGAGCCTGTCTTCACCAATAATGTAAGTTTGTCCATCTCAAGCCTTCAAACTTTGTTGTATATATTTGGTTAGGCATGACTGCAATAGCTGTTTATTTTTGGTGTTTGCATCAAATTACTTTTTTAAAGTTTATTATATGTAGTTCATAAACAAAAGTTCGTCCTTTCTCAATTTAAGTTTTCAGTTGTACAACCAAGTTCCTTCTTCATACCATGTAAATTAAACTATACAGAGCAAGTGATCTTCTTTTGCACTGCATGTATGCTTCTGTTCTTCATCTGTAATCAAGTGGTGTGGTGAACCTACCCACTACAGCACAATGTCATATTCTGCAATGTCTTAACTATGAAAAATGTCATATCATTCTACTATTATTTAAACTGTCTCTTTATTTGCCAATTTGAAATGGTATAAATTGACAGCACACTAACCATTGATACTTATGAGTTCTTGATCTGTAATCCAGTGGTGTCGTGAAGCTGCCAACTCCTTCACAATGTTATTTCCTGCCATGTCTTGACCTGAACAATACCATATTGTGTTAATGCAAATTTAAATTGTGTCACTTTATTCTTCAGTATGAAATGTGATCAATTGTCAGCACTGATACTTTTATGTGCAAAACCTGTCATCTGTCTGCTTGTTTATCTTTCAGAGTGAGGAAGATATAAGTGTTGAACAAGCGCAGTCTCATCATCTTGCTCAGCTGCTTGCGCTGCAGCTCCCCAGTAGGGCTAACCTTTCTTGAACTCTATTGAAGTGCTGTCGGTTTTGTATATTATTTTGTCGGCGTGTTTCTTTGCACTGGTGGCGATCTTTGATGCCCAGTGTATGTAATCTGCTGTCTGCTTGTGCTTTATTATCATAGTGGCGAACTTTGATGCCCAGTGGATGTAATATACCGTAATTTCTTTATTGTATAGTATAGGTTTTTTCTTATTCACGATGCCGCAGTTATTTTACTGTATATATATATCCTGTCTTCGCAGTAAACCGGCCAAACCGTAAAATTACGGTACATAATCAGGCCGTCATGCAATCACGATGTAGGTTGGTGTAAGTGCATCTAGTGCCACCCCTAGTTGGTTTTGGAGTATTGACGACAAACCTAGCTGAGGGACTAATGTGTTTGTGAGAATTGCAGGAAAACACAGGTAGAAGTCCCTCATTGATTCGGTTTTACTACCAGAGATGACCCCTAAAAATGTACGAAGACATTGAAGACAATGGTGGTTTATGAAGATATTCATATTGAAGACAATGACATGAGAAGACTCCCTATGAAGCTTTTGGAACTCGAAGACCTAGATCCTTCGTAGTTTTATTTCATTCATGTTGTGTCATAGGAACCACCGTACTGTTAAGTGGGGTCAAGAGAACCAGTCAGAATGACTGAAGTGATGCCTAATTCAAATCCTATGTCTTCGAGCGAAGACTTTGAGAGAAAATCTTGTCCAGAGTCAGACAAGTCAGCTTTACTTGTAGCCCAAGTAAAGTTGCCGTGTGAGTTCAAATCGACCGTTGGTACACGTGTCAGTTCCTTAGTGACCCAGGGTCATTTCGGACAAATCAGGTCGGGTTGCCAAGTGGCTATAAATAGCCCACCCACAACCATAAACGGTTGGCTGCTCAGATTTCAGTGCACGGCTTTTGTCGTTTGAGAGCAACCCACCTCGAAGCCTTTGAGAGAAAAATCCCGAGGAGAAAAGCCCTAACCACCCAGAGCCAGAGTAAATTGGGCATCACTTAAGTCTTCGTGTCTGTGTGATCTGAAGACTTATTACACTTGAGGACTGTGCATCCTCCAGACGGTTAGGCGTCGCGTTCAGAGCATCCAAGAGAAATTGTGGATTGCCAGTGAACGAAGTCTGTGAAGGTTTGGGAGTCTACCTTGAAGACTTACCAGAGTGATTGGGCGAGGTCTGTGTGACCTTAGCTCAAGGAGAAAACGGTGAGGACTGGGTGTCTTGGACTAAGTGTCCTTGACTGGGTGTCCGGGACTGTGTGTCCTTTGGTTTAAATACCTAGCCGCTCCAACCAGACGTACAGTTGTCACAGCAACTGGAACTGGTCCAACAAATCATTGTCTTCAACGAGTCACTGGTTTCATCTTCACTTCCTTTCTTACTTTATTCATTGTGAAGCCATTGCATGCTTGCTTTATCTTTTGTCTTCACAACATGAATGTATGATCTGTTTGGCTTCATAACTTCTTCCTACCTGATCCTTATTACACTGAAGCTGTTTGTCACTGCGCTTTCACTCTATTGAATACATGACCATGGCTGAACTAGTGTAATCTAACTTCCGCTGCATAGTAATAGGCATAATCTTCACTGTTTGTCTTCATAACTCTCACGTTTTGAAGACTTTCATAAAAATCGCCTATTCACCCCCCCCTCTAGTCGATATAACACACTTTCAATTGGTATCAGAGCAAGGTGCTCCCTTGTTCTGTGTGATTCGGTTTAACCACCTGGAGTTTTAGCTATGTCGACTGCAGGGATAATCAAAGTCTCCGCTGCTTGTCCCGTCTTCGATGGAACTGAATATCCCTACTGGAAGAATAAGATGCGCATGCATCTTGAAGCCATTGACGTCGACCTATGGTATGTCGTCGAAAACGGCGTTCCCAAGGCTGGAGAAGGTGTCACTGCTGCTGATGTCAAGAAGTTCGTTCAACTGGACTCTACTGCTAAGAATATCATCGGTGGTCATCTGACCAAAGGACAGTATGGCCGTGTGAGTGCCTTGAAGACATCCAAACTGGTCTGGGATTGGCTCTCCAAAGTTAATGAAGGCATATCAACCCAGAGAGATCAAAGAATCAGTGTCCTTCGCAATCTCTTCAACCGCTTCAAACAAGTTGGGTAACGCCAGGGTTTTCCCAGTCACGACGTTGTAAAACGACGGCCAGTGAATTGTAATACGACTCACTATAGGGCGAATTCGAGCTCGGTACCCGGGGATCACCAAACATGAAATCGTCAAGACGCTGCTGAGATCACTTGATAGTTCGTTTGACATTCTGGCCCTGATGATTCAAGAACGTCCTGATTTCAAGACACTCGATCCGTCTGACATACTTGAGAGGCTCAACACACATGAGTTTCAGCTTTCTAAGAAAAGAGATATCTACGGTCCACACTATGGGCGAACTCGTGCCTTGAAGGCAAAAGCTGTCTCCTCATCTGAAGAAGAATCTGACTGCAGTTCTGATGATCCTGAAGACATTGGAAGAGAACTTGCAATGCTAGTGAAGAAGTTTCAAAAATTCACCAAGAAGAAAGGCTTCAGAAAATCTTCACGATCAAGCTCAAGGAATGATGAAGCTTCTGCTCATGACTACAAGAAGAAAACATGTCACAAGTGCAAGAAAACTGGGCACTTCATCTCTGAGTGTCCACAGTGGGACAATGAGAACAGAAGGAAGAAGAAGAGCAAGGAATATGATTCTGACGACAAGAAGAAGAAGAAACACTCAAAGTCTTCTTTCAAGTCTTCATCAAAGTCTTCATCACACAAGAAGAGCTCATCTGGCAAGGCGCGTGCGTTTGTAGGCAAGGAGATGGATTCAGAGGAGGAATCCGCATCTGAGGAGGCAGAGGTGGAGTCTGAGGAGGAGTCTGATTCTGGCATTGCGAGTCTGGCTACAGCATACATCGCCAAGTCCATCTTCAATACTGAAGACAATGACTGCATCACCGACACCGACGCAAATGACAAGAACGACTCCACTCCTACCTACTGCTTCATGGCACGTGGTGCCAAGGTAAACACACGCACAACTCGCTATGAAACATCTAGTGACGATGACTCTGAATGTGATTCAAAACCTAGCTACAAAACACTTGCTAAAATTGCAACTGAACAACAGAAAGCTATGGAACATATTCAAAAATTGTTAGACAGAAGCGATGATCTGTTGGGTGCTGAAATGACTCGATCTGAATCCTTAATTGAAGACATAAAAAACCTTCACGTTAAGTATCAGGAACTTGAAGATCGTCATGATACTCTCTCAACAACTCATGAAAAGCCTTCCTATGATTATCTTCAAAGGAAGCAAGAACTTGAGAAATTGAGGGTGACTCATGAAGATCTTCAAAAGGAAAACGAGTCACTTCGCGCTGAACAGATCAGTTCCGCTCAGGAAGGATTTGAACCACCATGTCTTAAATGCATTGAGCGTGATAATGCTGCTTCTGTTGCTGAATGTTCCACTGCTACTACTGTTTCAATATCTTCAACTGTTGATGTGGTAACTAACCCCTCTGCTGAGGATACCACTGCTATTGCTGATGAGAATGCTAGGTTGAAGACATTGCTTGAAACAGGGATGTACAAAAGTCTGAAAGGGCATCAAACATTATGTGATGTCCTTAAGAAGCAGATACTAAACTGAAACCCTAGGAAAGAGGGTGTTGGGTTCGTAAGGAAAATCAATGCAGATGGCTCTTACTGGAAACCTGAGCAGTACCCCAAAACTACATGGGTTGCTGCAAAGGAACTTTCAGCAGATCCATCCAATTTATCTGGCTTCACTTGTGCTAACCCAATTATCATTGATGAATCCTTTGATGCAAACTATAAACTGTTTAAGAATCAGAATGATGAGGTGTTTGCCAGGTACATTGGTACTAACTGCAGGAATGGACCGCCTATGAAGAAGATCTGGGTTCCGAAAACATGTCTGGAAAATCTTCCTGTGAATGTCTTCATGACACCTCACTTGAAGAAGACAAACCTCAGACCAAAGGCTTCATATGGTCCAAATGCTTCATACAAACAGGGGACTCACCTGAGTCGCACTAACGCAAATGTTTTGCAGGGGAACCATAATCAGGCATATGAATATGAGAGTGGTTCATCGAACCGTCATGTTCATATGACCAAAAATTATTCTGCTTATTCCTATGAGTATTATTGTCCACCTGCTAGACTGTTTGCTAAGGTTTCAAAGCCAAAATTCTCAGATGCTGCACTTAGACTTATAGCTTCTAAGCCACCCTTGAAGATGTGGGTGGTTAAGAAAGCTTAACTCTCCTTTGCAGGGAAAGGTCTCCAGCACAAAAACAAAATCTTCTGATGCTATTGCTGGGGACCATAAAAATCTTGTGGGGCGCAAGATAAAATGCCCAAATGGCATCATTATGTACTTCGTTCCTGAATCGCATGCTACTCTCCCCATTAGTCCTAATCTGGATCTAAGTTTTCATAACCCACTGGTTCGTCAAATGTTTATGCTTCACAACACTCTTCGTGAAGCCTATCCCCCTAACTGCACTGTAGGGTATGATACCAGCGACTTCAAAGTCTTCAGAATGGATTATTGAGAGTGGGTGTACAAATCACATGACTGGCAGAAGAAGCCTTCTTATGGACTCAACTTTACGTCCATCCGACAAGAGCCACATTACATTCGCTGACACTGGTAAAAGTAAGGTATTGGGTCTAGGTAGAGTTGCAATCTCAAAGGATCAACACATGGATAAAGTCATGCTTGTTGAATCCCTTGGCTTCAACTTAATGTCTGTCTCAATGCTTTGCGATTTGAATATGATTGTAATGTTTGGCAAATATCGCTGCCTGGTGCTAATGGAATCTGACAAATCTCTAGTGTTTGAAGGGTATAGGAAAGGTGATTTGTATGTGGTAGATTTCTCAGCAGGACCACAACTTGCAGTATGTCTTCTTGCAAAATCTTCAGAATGCTGGCTTTGGCATTGAAGGCTTGGGCATGCTGGCATGAGGAACCTCCACACCCTTGCGAAGAAAAAGCACGTCATAGGCATCAAAGGCGTCAAGTTCAAGAAAGATCACTTATGCGGTGCCTGTGAAGCAGGGAAGATGACAAGGGAAAAACATCCTTCGAAGACAATCATGACCACTACTCAACCCTTCGAACTGCTTCACATGGATCTTTTCGGTCCCACTCACTACTCAACTTTTACTACTTCTGCATGCCTCTATGGCTTCGTAATTGTTGATGATTATTCTGGATACCTTGGGCATCACACATGAATTCTCAGCTCCATACACGCCACAGCAGAATGGCGTCGTCGAATGCAAGAACAGAACACTCATTGAGATGGCCAGAACAATGCTAGATGAATACAAGACTCCAAGAAAATTCTGTACTGAAGCCATTGATACTGCATGCCATACAATCAATCGTGTTTATCTTCACAAGCTTCTGAACAAGACATCCTATGAACTCCTAACTGGCAAGAAGCCAAATGTCAGTTATTTCAGAGTATTTGGCTCAAAATGCTGGATCAAGGACCCACACCACACCTCAAAGTTTGCACCAAAAGCACATGAAGGCTTCATGCTTGGATATGGAAAGGATTCGCACTCCTACAGAGTCTTCAATCTCTTCCACTACAAAGTGGTTGAAACAGTGGATGTGCGATTTGATGAAACCAATGGATCACAAAGAGAGCAATTGCCAAATGTGCTAGATGAAGTTCCAGCAAATGAATCAATCAAGCTTATGGGAACTGGAGAAATTGTACCTTCTGAAGCTCAACCTGAAGAAGAACTTATCATCTCAGCACCTGATCCACATGAAGACAATGCTCAGACTGAAGATATACCTTCAAATGACCACATAGATCAGCAAGAGCAAAGTCTTCGCCCCACACACCCTCGTGTTGCAAATGAAGTACAAATTGACAAAATACTGGACAGCATCAATGCACCTGGTCCACTCACTCGTTCAAGGGCAACTCAGCTAACAAACTTCTATGGGCATTTCGCATTCGTCTCAATATCAGAACCCAAGAAAGTTGAAGAAGCCTTCATGGAACCTGAATGGATTCAAGCTATGCAAGAAGAGCTTCAACAGTTTGAGCTGAATAATGTATGGGAACTGGTTAAGCGTCCTGATCCACGGAAGCACAACATAATAGGCACCAAATGGATATACCGCAACAAGCAAGATGAGCATGGTCAAGTTGTCAGAAACAAAGCTCGTCTAGTTGCTCAAGGATATACTCAAGTGGAGGGCATTGACTTCGATGAAACATTTGCTCCTGTGGCTAGGCTTGAAGCCATACGCATACTGCTGGCCTATGCAAATCATCATAACATACTTCTCTATCAGATGGATGTGAAAAGTGCCTTTCTCAATAGCAAGATTGAAGAAGAAGTGTATGTTGCACAACCACCTGGCTTTGAAAATCCAAAACATCCTGATATGGTATACAAGCTCAACAAGGCACTGTATGGCCTCAAACAAGCCCCTAGGGCCTGGTATGATACACTCAAGTACTTTCTGAAAAGCAAAGGCTTCATACCTGGTTCCCTGGATCCCACTCTTTTCATGAAGACATATGATGGTGAACTGTTTGTGTGCCAAATATATGTGGATGACATTATCTTCGGCTGCACCAATCAGAAGTATAGTGAAGAGTTTGGATACATGATGCAAGAGCAATATCAGATGTCCATGATGGGGGAGCTGAAGTTCTTTCTCGGTCTTCAAATACGGCAACAACGCAACGGCATCTTCATATCTCAAGAAAAATATCTTAAAGAGTGCCTGAAGAAGTTCGGTATGCAAGACTGCAAAGGCTTCACAACACCAATGCCAGCCAAGCATCATCTGGGTCCCGACGACAATGGTAAAGAGTTTGATCAAAAGGTATACCGCTCCATGATTGGATCTTTGCTTTATTTATGTGCATCTAGGCCAGATATCATGCTTAGTGTTTGCATGTGTGCTCGATTTCAAGCGACACCAAAGGAGTCGCATCACTTAGCTGTGAAGCGAATTCTTCGATATTTGGCTCACACCCCAACTCTAGGATTATGGTATCCAAAGGGCTCAGAGTTTGATTTAGTTGGATTTTCGGATGCTGATTATGCTAGCGACAAAGTTGATCGCAAGTCTACATCAGGCGCATGTCACTTTCTGGGACGATCACTTGTATGTTGGTCTTCAAAGAAGCAGAACTGTGTATCACTCTCCACTGCTGAATCTGAATACATTGCTGCTGGATCTTGCTGCGCTCAGCTTCTGTGGATGAAGCAAACACTCAAGGATTATGGCATTCATCTGAAGCAAGTGCCATTTTACTGCGACAACGAAAGCGCCATCAAGATTGCCAACAACCCAGTTCAGCACTCGAAGACAAAGCACATTGAAATTCGTCATCACTTTCTCAGAGATCATGTTGTGAAGAAAGACATTGATATCATACACGTCAACACTGAAGAGCAATTGGCAGATATCTTCACAAAGCCCTTGGATGAGAAGAGATTTTGCAAGTTACGGTGTGAGCTAAATATCTTGGAATCCTCAAATGTCCTGTGATCAGGCACACATCCTAACACTTAAGCATATTGATGACTTAGATGTGCAACACACGAAGTAGCGTATATCTTCAAACAATGAAGACATACATTCTAAGTGTGAATACATTAATGTGGAATTTGACTTCGGAGCGCCACGATAATTGTGCGCCGTGTCTGGGTCTAATACTTCCTATACGGTGGGTAACGCCACCACCAAACGTTCCATTTTGAAGTGTTTCTCTCATGGCGTTACCTCTCAATGTCTTCACAATTGGTTTGGTTTCATTCTCAATATGTCTTCATGATTATCTTCACTGTGTTGATTATATGGATATATATGTACTGATGTTCTGTCCTCTACAGCATTCACTTATAGCTATGTCTTCTTGGTTGAATCTTTTGAACTAAGTGAATGTGATCGGACCCTAACCTCTCTATGCTTTCTATCTCAAACTCTATCTCTCCAAGTCATATGCATTCTGTTGAAACTGTCAAATGTCTTCACTGTGTCCTTGTCAGCTGAAGACATAGTGACAACCATAAAAGTCCGTTTTTAATGCTCATTCCTCCACATAAGATCCGGAGAAGAAGGAACGACCGCCCGACAATTTAGGCATGCGTGGGACATGGAACAAATCCCAATCTTCCTCTAACTGGCCACGCGTGCCTCAAATGCGAACCGCCAGGGGTACCTGCGTAATAGCGCAGTGCCGCCTCTATCCCTATAAATACACGATTCACTGCGGTCATTATCTCCTTCTTCCACCCTCGCACGAACCCTAGCGCCACCGCTAGCACTCGACGATGCCGGCGACGAAGCGCTTCACTGCCGCAACCTCTCCGACGCCGTTTTCACGTCGACAGCGGACATCGCTCTCTCCGCCGTCGCCGTAGGTGTCTTCCGTCACCAAGTTAGGGCACGGAGGATCGAACTGCTCGGCCTCAAATCTCACTTCGTCTAGCAGTTCCAAGTGTGGTAAATAAAACCTCCTTTTACAGCTTCTTTTGATCCTACAGTTCAGTCACTTTCTGCCATAAGAAGTTTCTCTTCACACCAGTTAAATCTCTCGCTGCATCTCATAACATGCCTAGTATATTCACTTGTACTTCATAAAGTAGTTAGATTCCTCACTTGTACTGATCTATGGGTTCGTACAAATCTGGAACCAACTTCTTATCTACAAGTG
The DNA here is from genome assembly GCF_003073215.2 of Triticum urartu. NCBI lineage: Eukaryota > Viridiplantae > Streptophyta > Magnoliopsida > Poales > Poaceae > Triticum > Triticum urartu. Next base: position 393,026,086 of record NC_053025.1, read on the forward strand.
AATGTCTTCGCATAATGAGGTCAATGTCTTCTAAACCGATTTATCTTCAAAATCTTCTGAGAATGCATATGACCTCTTCCCCTTCCCTCGCACCTTAATGCTGTCACAGGTACATGTCCGTGGGAGAATCCTTTGGTTCTCATAGTCTGCATTCATTTGCAGAGTAATTGCAGCATCACATCAACTCGCCTGAAGCCAGTTCTTGCAAAAGGAAGCCTTTGAAGCCTTTGAACATCTTGAAGCCTTCCAAGTTATTCATGGCTTCAAAAACAGCAGCAAGGAAGGGAGGCAGACAGCGACGTGGTGAAACATCCAAAGATCTGCCTGATGAATTGGCAGAGATGTACAAAACTGATCCTGAAGAAAGCTATGGTCAGCGCAAGACACGAATCCAATGGATTCGAAGATATTGGGCAGAGCAATGGTTCCACTACCGCTTCGTCACTCAGGAATATGCGGAGAAGTGCGCCATCAAGAGACCGTGGGGAGATGTATTATACAAAAATCTCGTACCCAGGTCCAGAGACGAAGCCATTGCTCAAGGCTTCTATCCATGCATGGTGAGAGGACCACAGCCAGCTGAGGCACATCCGTCATCACTTCTCTGGTGCCGCGATGATAATCTCTTCAAGCGCAACTTTCAGTTTGCACAACAGTCAGCGAAGATAAACAAGAAGAAATTTGGGCTTGACTTCAACCCTGGTCCCTCCTCACCAAGGGCAGATGGCACACGCAATGCCGATCCCAATATCATCGGGTCGTATGCCAATCTTGCAGGCCTCATCACTCGCATCCTAGTCCAAGGGACTGCTGTGAATGACCCTCCAGCAGATACTGAGTCAGATGACGCCCCTGCTGCTCTGAAGCCAAAGCAGAAGAAGCCAAAAGCTCCAAAAGCTTCAAAGCCAGCCGCTTCTCCCAAGATCGCAAGAGTGAAGCCTTTAGCAACTGCACCTCCTGAAGCCAGTGTGCAGTCAGAAGGCTTATCACGAGTGTCCAAGCCCCAAGAAGCCAAGAAGCCTCAGCCACACACAGGCAAAGAGCTCACAGCTGCTGACATTCTGCGCTGCGAAGCCATTGATCTCTCAAGCGATGAAGATCTTGGAGATGATGCTCTTGAGCAGCTCATCAAGAGCAAGGAGGAGGCTGAAATCTTCAACAATCTGCCTCTGTTTGATGTCGCCATCATCCACAACTTCATCGATGAATGGTTTGACACACCAGACATAAGCTTCAATGATCTGCAGCTACCCATAGGCCTCAGCGTTGCCTTTCAAGGTGCAATTGCTTCAGAACTTGCAATAGCCCAGCGAATTGTAGAACTGAAGCAGAAAATTGATTATGAAAAGGCTCAGTTCAAGAAGCACGTGGCCAAGCTCAGTGTGCAAGAAGTGAAAAACTTCAAGATCATGTTGCATGAGCTGAAAGAGAGCTTCCTGAAGACGCGTGCTGAAGCTCAAGGCTCGCGAGAACGCATGAAGACTTTGGCTGATCGCTGCGTGCAAGCCTACAATGAGGCAGAAAAGCGCAAGGCACTTGGGCGTCCCGGCATTGACCCCAGGATGGCCGCGAAGAAGAAAAAGAAGGCGGCTGTGCCCGAACCTGAAGCGCCAAGGTCAGAACCTGATGCTCCGATTGTCTTCCCCGCTGCAACGACTGGCTCGAAGCCAAAGAGTCGATCAACCGCCTCACAGCACAAGAAGACACGGACTGCAGAGGCTGAAGCTAAGAAGAGAAAACATTCTGAAGCCTCTCCTTCTGAACCCATCATCAAGAAGCGCAAGACCAAGAAATCTCGGGCTGCTCCCACAGAGCCCCTGATAGTTGAACCACTCTGCGTCCGCTATCCTGACGCAGATCGTCAGTTGACAGTACATGAGCCTGCTTACATAGAGGCTCCGCACGCTGAAGACATTCCAGCAGCCAACCCCAATGCTGCTGAAGACATTGGTCCCCAAGACAATGTGCAAGGTGATGCAGCCCTTCCTCAGCTTGAGACAAGCGAGCAGATCAGTATTGGTCGTCCACTGACGCCAATAACACAAAATGCGTCGTGGGCAGATCGCCCACAGGAGGAAGATGAGCCCCAACCCACTGCAACTCCACCAGCGCCTACACTCCATAGGCTTCGCAGAGGGCCAAGGGCTCAGGCTGCTGAAGACATTCCGGCTGCATCAGCCGAAGAGCAAGCTGAAATACCACAAGCTCCAACTCCCCCGCACCAACAAGAAGCAGTTCTCAAGGAGAACGTGCCTGAACCTGAAAATGTTGAGGCTGCCACAAACAACGCCGAAGCAAATGTGGAGCCCTCCCCAACAACAGCTTCAGAAGACACCGAAGCTACTGCTCCTGAACATTCTGTGCCTGAGTCTGCTGCCGGACCACAATTCAACTATCATATTGCGCACAGGCCCCAGGTCTAGAAGCCGATCCCACGACTACAAAGGTTCCCAGGTCCTGCATCAGCTCCTGGTTCCTTCAACATCAATGGCTTCAGGGCAGATAACACGTTTTTCGACCGCTCCAAGAACCCTTATTCAAGGGAACGGATTGTATCAGATAGGTTCTGGAGCCATCAACAGCGCAGCTATTATTCATGCATCCTTTACAACCAAGGCCGCATCTTTCCTCACAAGCGCCTTGAGGTTGAAGCTGTTGCTGGTCTGCCTGGTCTGGAAGAAGCACTGGATTGCTTCAAGCAAGTGGGTTTGCTGCCATTTATCACTGATGAAGAGCATTGGAACGAAGAGCTTCTGCTCCAGTTCTATGCCACTTTGCATATCAAAGGCTATAACAGAGATCCGAAGACATGGATTCTGGAGTGGATGACAGGCAATATCCATCATGAAGCCAATGCTTTCGACCTAATTGAGCTTACCGGCCTTCCCACTCCTGGCGAATTCTTTGAAGAAGGGTGCCAACTCCATGCTGAAGCAATTGAGAGCATATTTCAGCGTCCTGAGCCAGATATGAGTCAGATGCTCTCAATGATGAAGCCATTTCCTCCAAATGCACCCTATCCAACTAGGTTCTTCGTTGAAGACTTAGAGTACCTGCCCAGAACAATATATCACATCATAAGGCGGACTCTCTGGCCAGTCAAGGGACACTCTCGATATGTAACGATTGATGGTGCAATGAAGACTCTCATCTTCTGCATTCTTCATGGCAAATGCTTCAATGCACAGGATCTCTTCATCCGTCAATTTGCAGCGTCTGCTTCAGAACTGTTTGGATTAAAGTTTTATGCTCCTTGGGTTATGAGGCTGATCAAGCTTCACTCTGCAATCTCCTATCAACCCTCAGCCCGCAATCATAGGATATTTTTGCCAGATGTAGACACATCTGCTGAAGCAATATATCCAGAGCCGGCCAAGCAACCACTAAGTCTTCAGAATGCAGAACACCAGAGCTTCACTCAAAATATTGAAGGTGTTGAAGCTCTCTCCCGAGTGTATCCAATGGCTGGCACCACACGTGCCCCTGCATCAACTGAAGCCACCAACAGCACAGCTGCAAAGAGACCCAAGAAGCGCGCTCGTGCACTCAATGACAGAGAGCTCCTTGTGGCTCTTCACCAAAAGCAAGATAGGCATCACGACTGGCTCAAGAGGCAGATGAGAAGCATCATGCAAGACGTCAATCGCATCAGAAATATGGCAACCAAGAATGCATTTGTCACACACGAGACCTGTCGCCACACTTGGAAGGGCCTCACCATGATGTGCCCTGAAGCTGAACTGCATGAGGATGGCTTCACTGAGCATTTCAAATTTGACTCCACGCCTCCAAGAAGAGCGGTGATGCGCAGCACACCATCACTTGAAGAGTCAGAGTTCTCTTCTTCTGCTGCCACCGTGTCTGCCCGGATTATTGAAGAAGAAGACGACGCGACATCATCTCCACCTGCTTCAACGCGCGTCGAATCTACACCAAGCTCGTCTGCACCACCGCCAAACAACTCCACCGACCCTGCTGCGCCTGGGAACGCGTAGAAACCTCTATGTCTTCAAACCTTTTTGGTCATCACTGACAAAAGGGGAGAAGCATATGATGGTTATAGTCTTCAAGCGGGTCACTATGGGCGGGTGCCTTCATATTTTGCTACATTTTGCTTCGTGCTTACAACTCCCGTTTTTGCTACATTTTGCTTAGTGCTTACAACTCCCGTTTTTGCTACATTTGCTTCTTTGAGTTGTAACACTTAGCCTTAATGGCCGTCTGCTACCTGCTTATCACTCAGTTATGCGAAGATAAATTCCGCATGTGCGACGATAAATTCCGCACTCATTTCTTGCTGCAGACGTCCATTTTCCATTATGCATGTCATTATCTTCATATACTTTCACATGCATAAGTGGATTGTCATCATAAGTTGAAGTGGATCTCCACAAGTACAACCTGCCATGTGCATTTGCATTCAAAAGGCAAATTACTTATATGCACATCTTCAGGGGGAGCCCTTGCAACTTATGAAGACAAATTCCTTTACTATTTCACAAATTATGTTCCCCGTTGAAAACTTCAACTAGTTTGTCATCAATCACCAAAAAGGGGGAGATTGTAAGTGCATCTAGTGCCACCCCTAGTTGGTTTTGGAGTATTGACGACAAACCTAGCTGAGGGACTAATGTGTTTGTGAGAATTGCAGGAAAACACAGGTAGAAGTCCCTCATTGATTCGGTTTTACTACCAGAGATGACCCCTAAAAATGTACGAAGACATTGAAGACAATGGTGGTTTATGAAGATATTCATATTGAAGACAATGACATGAGAAGACTCCCTATGAAGCTTTTGGAACTCGAAGACCTAGATCCTTCGTAGTTTTATTTCATTCATGTTGTGTCATAGGAACCACCATACTGTTAAGTGGGGTCGAAGAGAACCAGTCAGAATGACTGAAGTGATGCCTAATTCAAATCTTGTCCAGAGTCAGACAAGTCAGCTTTACTTGTAGCCCAAGTAAAGTTGTCATGTGAGTTCGAAATCCGACCGTTGGTACACGTGTCAGTTCCTTAGTGACCCAGGGTCATTTCGGACAGATCAGGTCGGGTTGCCAAGTGGCTATAAATAGTCCACCCCCACAACCTTAAATGGTTGGCTGCTCAGATTTCAGTGCACGGCTTTTGTCGTTTGAGAGCAACCCACCTCGAAGCCTTTGAAAGAAAAATTCCCAGTGAGGAGAAAAGCCCTAACCGCCCAGAGCCAGAGTAAATTGGGCATCACTTAAGTCTTCGTGTCTGTGTGATTTGAAGACTTATTACACTTGAGGACTGTGCATCCTCCAGACGGTTAGGCGTCGCGTTCAGAGCATCCAAGAGAAATTGTGGATTGCCAGTGAACGAAGTCTGTGAAGGTTTGGGAGTCTACCTTGAAGACTTACCAGAGTGATTGGGCGAGGTCTGTGTGACCTTAGCTCAAGGAGAAAACGGTGAGGACTGGGTGTCTTGGACTAAGTGTCCTTGACTGGGTGTCCGAGACTGTGTGTCCTTTGGTTTAAATACCTAGCCGCTCCAACCAGACGTACGGTTGTCACAGCAACTGGAACTGGTCCAACAAATCATTGTCTTCAACGTGTCACTGGTTTCATCTTCACTTCTTTTCGCTTACAGTTATTCATTGTGAAGCCATTGCATGCTTGCTTTATCTTTTGTCTTCACAACATGAATGTATGATCTGTTTGGCTTCATAACTTCTTCCTACCTGATCCTTATTACACTGAAGCTGTTTGTCACTGTGCTTTCACTCTATTGAATACATGACCATGGCTGAACTAGTGTAATCTAACTTCCGCTGCATAGTAATAGGCATAATCTTCACTGTTTGTCTTCATAACTCTCACGTTTTGAAGACTTTCATAAAAATCGCCTATTCACCCCCCCCCCTCTAGTCGATATAACGCACTTTCAGTTGGGCCTGAAACGTGTCGGTCAGCTCACGGGCCGGCAGCAGCCCGAAATGAACCCCGGCCCATGATTGTGCGAATCAAATCATGGGCTTTTAACAGGCAGAAAAATTGTCTCGGTCTTTGTTTGGCCCAATCAGATATCGGCTGCGAGCAGGCCGGATGCAAACCGGGCCGTAGTTAGGCCCAACTATATGCGGGCTTTTAACAGGCTGAAATTAATATAGGGCTGAAATGTTAAACGGGCCCTTAACAGGACAAAACTAATATCAGGCCGAATTAGTAAGTGGGCCTTTAGCAAGTGGGCCCAAAAGCATAGTGTCCAGTTGACGGGCCGAATCTGATATGGGCCATAATTAGGCCCAAAACCTCTTAAAGGGCCGGACCTGATCTGGGCCGTAATTTGGCCCAGAACGTGGTAGGCGTTTAACGGGCTGGATCTCATATGGGCCACTATTAGGCCCGAAGCATGGCAGGCCATTAATAGACCGTATCAAATATGGGCCGGCATTTGGCCCAAAACATGGCAGCCAGTTAACGGGCCGGCCTACTAGGGTCCTCAAAATCATGTGGACCTACAGCTGGGCCGGCCCATTAATGTCGGCGAAATCTCATGGGCCTTTAGCTGGGCCGGCCCGTTATGATCTGCAAGAATTTTGTGGGCCTTTACCTGGGCCGGCCTATTATGGCACACAAAAATCTTGCGGGCATGTACCTGGGCCGGCCCATTATGGCCCGCGAAATCTTGTGGGCCTTTAGCTGGGCCAGCCCATTATGGTCTGCAAAATCTCGTGGGCCTTTACCTGGGCCAGCACATTATGGTCCGCAAAATCTTGTGGGCCTTTAGTTGGGCCGGCCCATTTAAACTTGTTGGGCCGTGCCACATGTCGACGTATCATAGGCGCCTTCTGTCCAGTGAGTGGATGACATCTGTCCCAACGATGAGCCGACACGTGTTTCCTCTAGCCAATGATGATTTTACACGTGGAAAATCCCCATTGGTCGGGGCTGTTAACGGGTTATCGGATCCAAAACCCGACCCGATAGCTTAACGGCGTTCTGTTATGGTGGATGCCACGTGTCGGTCACCCTTGACGAAAGCACTTCTGTGACGCGCGATTTATCGTCATGGAAGTGGACACTTTCATGATGATAATTTTGGTAATGTCATGGAACACTTTTACGACAGCACAGGTATGACTATCTTGATTCTGTCATAAATTTGTCATGGATGTACATGCATGACAAAAAAAGCGACCTACTTATCATCACGGAAGTGTATTTTTTTTGTAGTGTGAGTTTTCAACCCTTGTACCTTGTTTCCATCTGCACTGACTCTCCTTTCAGGGTTGGATGCAAATCCGTGTGGGAATCTCACATGTGGCAGGACCTCGCATGATTCTTTTCTTTTTACCTTGTCCAAGACGTACACAGCTGGTGCCATATCCCGTCGTTTACCTTCATCTTCCACCTGCAAATCCTTTCTGATACCCAGGTGTGTCAAATCAATCCTAGATTTTAAGGTATCTTTCGTCTTGCCTTAAATATTAAGAAGTGTGCCGATAATGCTGTCACATATATTTTTCTCGATGTGCATCACATCAAGATTATGCCGCAGATCCAAATCTTTCCAATACTCCAAGTCCCACAAAGTGGACCTGCGGGTAAACAATAATCTCTATTCTACCCTGCCATGCTTCCTTTTCCCGCTACCATTACCAAGATGGTTTCCTGGTGTAATATGCCTGACCTTCTCTAATTCCACTTGCAACTCATCGGCGTGTGAGCCTCTTTGGCGCATCACAGTTTTCATGCTTTGCAATGAACACATGTCTTCGGTATTTTTTAGGACGCGGCTTCTCCTTGGCAAGGAAACAGTGGTGTCCAATGTAACAGATCTTGCTAAGTATTGTGTATGACAGCGGATTCCTGTCACAGCAAACAAATGCATTGTAAACATGTGTCGTTTGCCCTGACATAGTGCACAAAGCTGGATAATCATGGATGCACCAAATTATAATAGCACGCAGAAAGAAATCAGTTGGTGGGCTGCTATATAGGTCTCGAGTGAGAACACCCCTCCCTGTTCAAGTTCCTCCAAAAGAGGCTCCATGACCAAATCAAAATCCTTTTCAGGACTTTTTCAACCTGGGATGATCAAGGTCATCATGTAGTTTAATTCTTTCGTGCAGACATTTGGAGGTATGTTGTAAGGGATAACAAGCACTAGCCACATGCTATATGTGGCACTCTGGTGGCCAAATGGGTTAAATCCATCTGAAGCTAAGCCAAGTCTAATGTTTCTTGGGTCAGTAGCAAACTTTTGTGTTTCTGATTGAAGCTTTTCCAGTCACTACCATGAGATGGATGGCTCATTACATTCTGATCTCCGTACTCCTGGTTCCTAGAATGCCACAGTATATCCTCTCTTGTTTCAACATCATGAAACAACCTTTGCAATCTTGGTATAATTGGAAAATGTCTCAGAACATTATGAGGAATCCTCTTCACAACATTGCCATCTTTCCGTCTTGATGATTTGCATTTCGGGCATTCACTTAAGTTGGCATAATCCTCCCAGAATAGAACACAATTATTCTTACAAGCATGGATCATATCATATCCAATTCCAACTACACAACGGAAATTCCTCATTTCACTATAGGTGTGTGGCAGCTCAGACACATCTGGGAAAGATTTGCGGAAAGCAGCCAACATTGCATTGAATGATTTGTTGGTCATTCTCTCAGATGTCTTCACCTGAAGAAAGGTGACCATAGCTGAGAATACTGACAGCTTATTTCCTGGGGTGACAACCACATTGCGTTGTTCCAACATGCAGGCCCACCGTTTTTATTCTGCAGGTGAAAGTTCACGAAATGCACAAGCATTTTCTTAGCATTGTTTCAATGTTGGTCAAACTCGCTGGCTCCGCCACCACAACCTCCTCCTCCTCTTCCACCTGAGTATCAGGCAGATCAAGATGGTGATCTGCTGCCTCCACATAGTCAGTAACATTGACGTTCACAGCTTCACCATGATGAACCCACCTAGTATATGTGACCGACATCCCATACAAGTGTAGATGATTTTGCACAGTTGACTGGGGTCTTGTAACTGAATTCATACAACTGCTACACGGGCATAGCACATCTGATTTCGGACCACCGTACGCAGCTCTGATAAAGTTCTTGAAGTTTCAACCCCCTCGACATATGCAGTGGAGAATCTCCGAGTAGAAGTTATCCAAGTCTTGTCCATTTGTTAGACATACAAATTAGTTCTTCTACTATATATTATAGGAAAAACATATGTGCTTTTTTATGAAGTCCAGAAAAAATACCTATGTCGATGTCTAAAGCTATGGCAAGATATTTGCATGAGCAGATCTAAGTAACGAAATATATGTAAAGCTAATTCAGCAAACAGATTTGAGTGATAAATTATGGCAGGTGTTTCAGCAGTCAATGAGGCCGAGCACACAGCCATCGAACTATCGAAGGCAATCTCATCAACAAAGACCGAGTATAAAACTGTGTAGAGCTATTTCACCTAACAGATTGGCTACTAGACCATGGAAATCTATGTCACAATAAAAATATGGCGGGATATTTTAGCAACTAATCGGGCTTGGCATGCCATCTCAGCTAACCAGATTGAGTGTAGAATAGGGCAAGGAAGCTTCTTAAGCAGAGCATATTGACTGTAAACTACTTCGGCAAACAGTGAGATTAACAACGTCTATCAGCTAACATTCAGCGCTACACCGACATGCACAGGGCCTTAGTCTAGAATGCGCGTACCGTGGGGAAGCTAACCGCCATGCGTCTCACGAACATCGCCAGCGGTGGTGGCGCTGACCGCCGTGCGTCTCCACAAGAACGTCGCCAGCGGTGGCGGCACGGCTAGGGGACAGCAGTCTATGAGAGCGCACTGTGGGAGCGAGAGGATCACCGTGCGTCCCCTCGATGAACCGCGGTGCCGGCGTATTGGCGTGACCGGGAGGGCAGCTTTGGCGGAGCGAATCGAGTAGAGGGGGCGGGGGGAGGGGGGTTTGGGGAATATTGTTGGCTAGTTGGCCGAAAGGTAGTTGAATTTGGGATTTGGGGGGATTTTCGCGCGGTGGGCGGGGGGAGTTTGGCGCATTTTTGGTTTCTCCAAGTGTAGTCCCACGTGTCAGTGAAGTGGCAAGCCGAAGCGCGTTCTGTTTGCGTGAGCCATGTGCAGGACCGAACGTGTGTGGGTGAAATGCGACCGCGACAGGGGTGGTGTGAGTGTGCCGCCTTTTGTCCTTTTAAAACTTTGTGGTTCGCCCCCTCAAAAAAATTTTGGTGCTTCGCATGATCCATCGATACTACTACTAGTAATCCGGTAATCCCGACTAAAACGGCACGGTCGGGTCTTTTCCCGCGCGATATGCTGGGAGGTTGGCTTAGTTGGTTTTTTTAGGATGAGTAATGCTACACCTATGTAATCCCAGTTACATAATTAACATAATGTGAAATTTGTGAGCTATTGATTGTAGATTGGGGGGAGGGAGGGGCCCACCACCATGAAAATCAGGGAGGATAGAGAGGCAATTTACGTTAACCCTTTCGTAGGTTCCCGTGGATGTAGAAAGATGTGAAATGAGTGAATGTGTAGTGACATACTATTGGAGTGCCTAAGATAAATTGTGTATGTAGACCCTATGTGTTTATTTACTTCGCATGTTAGCTTTGTCTCAGTTCAAACCTTCTAAGTTTATACACACAAAAATGAATCATCATTCCATATCTATCTCTCTCTCTCTCTCTCTATATATATATATATATATATATCTTTATATCTATATACTCTTATAAAAAGCAGAGTTGGTGATGATGGTGTGCCTGCCATCCTGCAATATAGGCCGTCTGATCTATATCTAATGGATAGGAAGGAAACTATGAAAATTTACCCGCACTCCTCTCCACATTTGCAGATAAGGCCTTCCCTCGTTCATCCTTTTCTCCCACAAGATCTTGATGTTCCGTGCAATGCACGGGCATCTTGCTAGTACTCCTACAATATACAATATTATTGTGAAAGTTCATATACAGCGGCCGGGATTAATGCAAACACGGCAGATTTTCATTACGTTTTGAACTTTTATAGGACAGGAAAATAAAGGAAACCCGACCCTAAGCCTATTCTACGGCGGCGACTGACATCCTCCATCTGCGGTCTCCATGTACGGGGGCGGGGTTGAAGACCCATGAAGTGAAGGTGCGGTCTATGGCGAGGAAGAGTAGAACACGGAAGATGGACCGGCCAGTTGGCACACCATGCCCTGCCGCCTCCCATGCCCTACTCATCCTCGGAGGAGTCCTCGACCTCGGTGGTGTCAGACGTTGGAAGGCAGCAAGTAGGACGAGTGGCTGACGGTGCTCTTGTCGTCGGCCGCCAGCGTGGCCACCGCTTGTGCGGTCGCGTCCACATACGGTTACGCCGCTATTGCATCACGAGTGGTGACTTGAGCGAGGGCGGCGACCTCGAGCTTCATCCCCAAAGACAAGCTCTCCCGCAGAGCGTTCACACTCGCAGTCATGGCGGATGTGGTGCTAGGTAGCAGGACGATGCGCTATGGTGTGGAGGTTAGCTGGGCGTTGTCGCTCTAAGTAGCGCATTCCGGTGAGGCCAAGCGTCCGGATGCGTCATTAAGTCGCCGGAGTTGGTTCCTCGGGCATCGAGCCTCTTAACAACGGCATACGGACGGACGACGTGAATGCGGGAAGCTGGCGCTGACTGGGAACGCACCGTGCGACGGCGCGAGGGGCGAGGGTTTTTGGTGTGCTAGGGTAGTTAGCTGCGATCGTGGCAACGTTGGAGATACCCTTTGATCACATTCCATCCCCACATGTCATTGAAAAAGCAAGATGACCCGGCATGGTCTCGGGTTCTGGGGATGCAGTTGGCCGCGCTACACCACTCCGCGGACGCGTCGCGGCGCATGCGCACTTCGGCGCCCCGTGCATCCTCGAAGAGCCGTGTGTTGATCTGCTAGTCATTCCACGACGCTAACGCCACCCTCGGCACACTGAAGCCGACTGTGTCCAGCGACGATGAGCATGTCACTCACCGCGGTCGCCGTGCCCAGAGGCGATGCTGGAGCTGCGCCACGTTGCTGGCCCCCACGACCCACATGAACGGTTGCCGGTGGCGATGAGGTTGTGGGCCAGCTCCTCCATTGGACTAGTCTGCGCCACGTCGTCCCGACAGGTGTTCCCCACATGTCGGTTTCCCTGTTTTACCGGCCAAATTCGAGCTTCGGTGCTCCGTGTTGCGCATTAGGCGCAGAACATGTGGTTTTTGTGCCCTAGTTCAAATGTGGTACAGTACCAAGTTGTTACCCTAGCCCCAAGTGTGGTGGTTTTGGGTATGGTACCACCCTTTTCCTTTTCAAGTAGTGAAGCGTAACACTTGATTAAGTAGCCGGATAGTGTGCTAAATGCAGGTGTCCGACTTTTTGAAGGAATAATTGAGGTGTGCCCGGTCCGTGCCTGCATTTAGGGGTCCAACTTACCATGTTCCGGCAGTAGTAACTATACTAGTCCCTCCATACTCCCTCTGTTTTTATTTACTCCGCATTTTAGCTTTGCTCAAAGTCAAACTTTGTAAACTTTGACAAAGTTTATTGACAGAAATAATAGCATATACAATAACAAATCAATACCATTAGATTCATTATTGAATATACTTTCACATCGTATAGATTTGCTATTGTAAATGTTCATATTTCTACTCTTATAAAAAGCAGAGTTGGTGATGATGGTGTGCCTGCCATCCTGCAATATAGGCCGTCCGATCTATATCTAACGGGTAGGAAGGAAACTATGACAATTTACCCGCACTCCTCTCCACATTTGCAGATAAGGCCTTCCCTCGTTCATCCTTTTCTCCCACAATATCTTGATGTTCCGTGCAATGCATGGGAATCTCGCTAGTTTTCTATAAATTTGGTCAAATTTTATGAAGTTTGACTTCAGTCAAACCTAATATGCAGAGTAAATAAAAACAGAGGGAGTATCTTACTCCATGAACAAGACGAAAGGGAAAACGAGACAACTTATTGTTTATTTGAGTCATTCAAGTTTAATCATGTGGCGTTGCTTAGGGTACGTTTGGATGCTGCCCACGCACGCCTTACCAAATCGCGGGCAGCCAAAATATTGGCGGACCTTTTAGCCACCGCCGACTCGCCAATGATTTGGCATAAAAATAAGTCGGTGAAGTAGCACTTGTCCGGGCGAGCCAAAACATTGGTGGGTAACCAAACAGCTGCCCTCGCTCTGGCCAATGACCAATTTTTGGCTTGGCTGCCGTTGGCTTCGATCCAAACACACCCTTATTTGTCATTCCTCTCCAACCCTCTTCACCATCGATCATGCCACCCTCCGGTCGAGTCTATCCTCTTGCATGCCTCATTTGAACATTCCGCCGAGTATCATTCGCATGTGGGCCTAGACCATGCTTGTATTTCCAATGTTGTAATTTGTCCGACATGCATACAAACAAACGGTTCTCTTAAAGTTTCACTTTGCCTCCACTATGTGTCACTTCCCGTCTTAGTTTTGACATCCCATTCGGTACATGCCCCGACACATCTTGATGAGATCGATTGATGTTGAGAGATCAATTGCGTGTCGTGCAAGGAGATAAAGGTTTGGTCTGTTTCTATGATAGAAATGACCCGCGGGGGGGTGGGGTCTGTGGGGATCAGAGGGAGTATATTGCACGTTCATAAGAGAAACGAACGTATTGTACCCGCCCTAGTCCACTTTCAATCGATCTCCAGACCCCGAGATGAAATCGAGAGAGAACGAGTGGGTGCATGTGTTATACCTAAGGCGGATTCAAAATTTTGAACCGGTGATCATACCATCCACAAATCATATATAAAGGGTATTCAATGTTCGTTTCGCTTTTGAACGTACAATCTACTCCCTCCGATCCTTTCTAGTTTACATATAAGTTCTGTGTGTAGTCAAAGTATCTCCACTTTGATCAAACTTACAGGAAAAAATATCAACATTCAACAACGCCCAATCAATATTGTTAGATTCGTATGTACTCCTAGATTTGTATTCAAACAGAGATGGTTTCCAATTTGTTTTCAATCACGTGAATGTGCTTGTTCTCGCGCATGCTCTTCCTACTAGGATTTCGCCACGTATAGCCAGTCCAATGGTAACTTTTTTAAGCTCCCTATCCAATAGTACTAGTGGAGTACTGACAACATCTGTAGTAGAGTATGCAGTGCTCATAGTACTCCCTCCTTCCATTTATACAGTTTTGCATGCATGCAATTCGTGTGCATGCGTGCGAGTGTGTATAATCACCACACCAGCTCTTGTATGTTAAACAGACAGCTCAGCATACCAATACAAGGCCACCTTGTCCATTGTGCCCGCGGTCATGACTTCGAACCACCGTCCAATATTTTTTTGTTGTTTTTTTTCATTACTACCAATATGCTCGTGCGTTGCACGTAACATCAAGATGCATTTGTATGACTAGCTTATCTTGTGAGAGAAAAGGATGAACGAGGGAAGGCCTTATTTGCAAATGTGAAGAGGTGTGTGGGTACCTTTTTGCAAAATTATCATAGTTTCCTTCCTATCCGTCAGATATAAATCGGACGGCCTATATTGTAGGATGGCAGGCACACCATCATCACCAACTCTGTTTTTTATAAGAGTGTAAAGTAGATACACGCCGACAGGTGGGCCTAATGGTAGTTAGATAATGTGATGCAACATGGAACGTTTAACTGGTCAACTAGTCGTGTCTTGAGAAAATATAGAGTTGTACGGTGAGCTCGTGACTGTATAATAACCACAAAACGCAAATGGTGACCGTAATGAGTGGATTCCGAAGTCCAACATACGTATCGTGCTTTCACTTCAAATACAATGATAGTCACTATATATATCATGAGAGAAAGATGAAACATGTGTGAATGTGCTGGGGGCATACTTTTAGAGGACCTGGAGATAGTTTGTGTGCGTACGTGAAAGGGGCGTAGAGGGGGTGTATGCGATGGAGAGAGAGATGCTCTTCATTTCTCTTTATTATGACTAACTTCATATATAGTATAAAAATATAAAAATTCACAGTGCGGAATAAATGTCATTGTGGGCACCATGCAATGCAAATTAACGTTCATACTCCTCCATATAACTTTGTAATGTTGTATATATGTAGAAATAAATATTTTTTGGCCACAATTTATTCAAAAGGAATGTTGCATGCGAAACAAACGTGAAGAGAGGGCTTTTTAGATCAATGGGGTACGTGATGTAACATGTGTGAATGTGTAGGTGATGTATTTGGTAGGGCCTAGAGAGGTATGTGTGTGTATTATGTATTCGAGAGAGGCATGGATAGAGGGGATGGCGGGGGGAGGGGGACGTGGGAGAGATAGCACGAGAAATGAGGCCTAGAGAGGTATGTGTGTGTATTATGTATTCGAGAGAGGCATGGATAGAGGGGATGGCGGGGGGAGGGGGACGTGGGAGAGATAGCACGAGAAATGAGAGAGTTCTAGAGAGAGATGAATATGATGTCGCGGCGAGAGATGCCCTTGAGTGTGTATATGCAAGGGGGAGGGGATAGAGGCACGAGGAGAATTTTTTGTGTGGTGTCTGTGTTGGTATGTGTGGGTGTGAGAAGATAACGAGACCTTGGGGCAGAGGGTGTGTCACCGCGTGAGGTCCGATGGGCCGAAGTGAGGCCCTTGGTTCGGTTCCGTCCTGCGCCACATTGGTCGGCCCGTGACGCATTTAGGGAGACCCATGGATGACTAGTCGTACAAGACAAAAATAGCAGAATCGTGAAGGACTCTGTGTCCACTGACAAAGCCGACTAGGATTTGTAACCCTAGGTCCTTGGACTAAGGTAGCCCCTTATCTCTGATATTACTATTCATCCAACCTAACTTTAAGGGGCATCCTACAAAATGCTCTGCTAGAATCATACTCGTCGATTAGGAAGAGAGGTGTGAGAAAATGCGTGAGAGACATGCCTAAAGATAATGTGCATACGGGAGACACGTCGGCAGGTCTGTGTATATATAAAGGGTCGATGGGGATTGTGCGTGTGTATGCTTGTTAGAGGAAGAGTGCTTGTGATAAAGGTTAGTGAAAACAGTCGTAAATGGTTCCGGAGGGAGGGAGGGTTATATCGAGAGCATGTCTGTGAGAAAGACACCTCGGGAGAGAGTGTGTGAGCATGTGTGAGAGGCCACCGATGGAGAGTGAAACTACACATAAAATACTGATGTACACATTGATTAAAAATATAAATTGTATCCAAATATTAGGATGGGATCATGATATTTGCAGTTCACGTAAGGAACGGTCATTGATCCATCAGACATCTAGATTATATCGAATTTCAGCATGTCTATGTTATTATTCGACATAATTGATCCACATAGTTAGTATTTTGAACTCCAGACAATGCATCGCTTTAGAAATCGAATATAAACGTGAGTATAGTTCATGTTGTGTGTGTAAAGCACATTATACATACGAAAGTTACACAACGAACATTATAAATAGCTAGCTATGAACTAGCATACATTTGAATACAACTTAAGGTTGTTTAAAAAAAATTTGAATTCAACATGAAGTCCATTCAACTATTTGAATTCGATATCATGTCATTTATAAATCATATCTAAATTATGGGGCACCAATCTTTGCTCTACTTTTGTACATAATAGCATATATAGTCGTGTACAAAATAGATTCAAATTTAGCTCCTCCATTCCAAAATAATCGTAGTTATAGGATTTTCAAGTGTCAAAATTTCAAAAATAATCGGATAATTTAATGAGGTTTTCAAACATACAAGGTCAAATTTAACATTGTCTATTTAGGTCAATCCTCAAAGTTCAAGAGTACTCTGAACATGAATGCTTCTGTTTCAAAATTTTGAACGAAGCGCCAAAAGAGCCTCTACTCGCCCGAAACCACGTGAGACCAATGTTTGGTAGTAGAAGGAAATTACTTTTTCTAACTCCGACCCGTGAAACCTACCGGCCCAACATCCAAAGGTCTAAAGTGGGTTAGGTTTGTAGCTTCATCTGGACGCCACGCAACCGCCTCCGAAAAACATTCATACACAATGGTCGCCTAAGCACACATGTGCGCGGACAAAATCGCTCCCGCCCACTATTTGGGACACCTGGGATTACCATCCTAACCCCGACCCGCAGTAGGTCTGAAATTTAAGAGGGGGGCAAAATTTGTACTTTCCCTAAATTTCAAACAAGCGCATCCCATCTTTTCAAAAAAGCCAAAAACAAGCGCATCCCAGACCGAAACATGGTTCTCCCTTAGCTCCCCCCGGCCCCCCCCCCCCCGTCTGATTCCCCATTCGTACTCCGTGGGTGCCAAAACTACCTCTCCACCAGCCGCGAAACCCCGGCGTCCTCCATCTGCCACCCCATCCCACCCATCAACTGCCACCCTCCTCCATCACGCCGGAGCCGATACCCCAACGTCGTCGTCGACCACAACCTCAACCGCAACGTCCTCCACGGCTAGTAGTTGAAGCCAAGGCCGAGCTTTCCATACCTGAGCCGGTCAACCACGCCGTCCTACGCCTCACCGCTGCCGCTCCAACTTCCCCACCGTCCACCGCACCGGTGCTATTCCTGCTATGCCATCCTTCGCCGCCTCGGTCTGCTTCCCCTCCGCCGACAAACGGCCACCGCAACACAGCCAACAATTTGGCCATGGGTTCGTCCAAGGCTCCACCCTCCTCCAAAACATCGGTTCCCCAGGTAAAAACAAGAAAATCAGCGCGACTTCTGGAGGACGCAGCACTGGCAACTAGAAATGGTACTCCTCTTCCCTTATTCGTGCAAATCTTACGTGTGTGATTGCACGGTATTCATCCCATAGAAGACACTAGTTGACCACTTCTTCTTGATACTAGATGTTCCTAGTAACTCGTGATGCACAAGGTTTCTCCTCATATACTATTTCACCTTAGCTAGAGGTCCGTTGCCCCCCTGGATTTCAATTCCTGGTCAGTTGATTCCTAATTGAAGGAAACATTCCCCGACATAACATGCGCTAGTCCACCTATTACACTGGGGAAGCAGGCGCCCCAATGTTTATCTTAGGGGTGTGTGGGGCCTAGAGTTGCTGGCGCCTGATCTGGAGGTCGGCCGGGATTAAAGGGATGGCCGAGGGGCGCTGCCAAGCATGGCGGTGGTGTGAGGTCGAGGGGATGGCAGGGCGGCGGAGGCAGGGGTATGGGGTGGTGGTCGCTGGCGGTTCGAGAAAGATCGTCAACAGTGACCGGCGGGAGGTAGACGAAGGCCATCTGCCCGTTCCTTATAGATCGGATGGTTCATAAAAACATTGACTGTCTTATTTATTTTCAGTCGACTGTTATTTTGATAGGACCACATGTGGTGGTGTGCTGGAGGAGTACCTGCATTTCCCAGCCATCTTTGTGCTCATTTATTACAAAATCATACGGAGTAGAATCTAATTTTGTTTGCCATGCAATGTTGTAGAGCTATCATATGTCTCATGTCATTTATTTTTCAGCCACCTGCTATCTCCTACTTTTATAGTGCACTAGTTCTGCACACACTTCACCCATATATACTCTCATTATTGTTTTTTATGCATGGGTATTTCAGACTCTGCCAACGGATAGAAGCACGAAATAAAAGAGAGAAGCAACTCCATATTGCTTCGGGCTTAGGTAAGACACGTTCTAGTGTTATAAAGGGTGCAGTGTCAGTAGATAGAGACACTAAATGTAGCTCTGGAGTTGATGATCTCATTCGCCATGAACCACCATCCTATTCCCATGTGCTTGCTTTAACTTCATGGTGTCGTATGTGGTTGCATGTTGCATACGGTGTCTAGCTTGTATTCGAAAGGCCGAAGTCGGTCTTTATTAAGATAAGGAAAGATATTTTTTACATGAACCACCATCCCGAGAGCACCAAAAGACAAATAGCTAGTCAGGGCACTGGCCGAGCCAGTGAAAAGCCCAGCACAGACAGGCATCACCTGGAAGCCAACTAAAAAGCCATGATGGTGGCGAAGCAGCCCGCCTCCCACGAGGCTCTTAGGTCCTAGATGATCATGCTCACCACTCCATCCGGATGTCTAGCTTGTATTGCTTCCAAGTTGGTTAAATTGCATCTGCTTAGCTTACACATTATACGTTTGAATATGACATGCCTTCCTATTTTTGGTACATACTAGTACATCTATCTATTAACCATGTTCTTACATCAAACTAATGTTCTTGTGTGTCCCTCATCATTCACTTATGATGAGGCAGTCAGGCCAGTGGACTACTGTGAGTAAAGATCCTCATTTAAAGAATGCAGCGTCAGTCTCCCCACATGATTCTCAAGAAACAGCAAGGCTAGATGAAGATAGTGAATGTAGCTCTGTTGATTACCGCATTTCCCCTACAGGAGCATCGCAGGTGCTTGCTCTAACTTGGCAGCGTGATATGTGGTAGCATGTTGCATATGGTGTCTAGATTGTAATTCTTCCAATCTGGTTAAATTGCACGTGCTATTCTGCTTGGTTTATACATTATACCTGTTAATGTGACATGCCTTCCTATTTTTAGTACATAGTACATCTGTCTATTAAGCATGTCCATACATAAAACTATTGTTTTTTTTGTATCCCGCATCAATCAATATGACGAGACACGCTAAGTATATGCAGTGCGATATTAGTTGCATCTTTCATATGATTTATAGCATGCGCTGCTTCTAATTTGTTGAAATGCCATTTATGATGGGACGCTTTTAACTTGGCAGAGTCATATTGGTTGCATCTTTCATGTGGTGTCTAGCTTGCATTGCCTCTTATTTGTTGAAATGGCTTCTGCTTAGATTACACAAACAGTTGTGAATATGCCATGCCGTCCTGTTTTTCGTACATATTCCATCCTGGTATCATGTGTTTGCCTTACATCAAAGTAGTGATTTTCAGTATCATGCATGAATGAGTTCTGAAAGTGAATTTTATTGCTTTTTCTAGTCGGTTTTACTTGACAATTCAAAATCAATAAAGCGGAAGGAAGTTAGCAAGGCGGCGGATAAAGGTGCTCCTTCCAAACGGAGGGCCTCTACAGATTCTACTCCTCCAACCCCCCAAGATGATTTGCAAGACAACACATGCATAGACACTCAACGTAGCTGTGTTGATGATGAGCATGTCAACCCTAGTGCACCATCACAGGTGCTCCCTCTAACTTGGCACTGTTATATGTGGTTGCATGTTATGTATGATGTCTAGCTTGTATTGCTTCTAATTTTGTTGAATTCCATATACTTAATTTACACATTATACTAGTGAATAAGACACGTGTTCCTGTTTCTAGAACATATAATGTCTGTCTATCACACCATGTTCTTACATCAAAATACCACGGTTGTGTAACCTACAACAATCACTTATCATAAGACACGTTTGACTTGGGAGTGTGATATAGGTTACATCTCGCATTCTTTTCTAGATTGTACTACTTCTAATTTGTTGAAATGGCACTTATGACGAGATAGGTTTAACTTGGTAGAGTGATATTCGTTGCATCTTTCATATGGTGTCTAGCTTTCATTGCTTCTAATTTGTTGAAATGTCTTCTCCTTAGTTTACACATCATAGTTGTGAATATGCATTGTTGTCCTTTTTGTTACACATTCAATCGTCCTATCATGCGGTCGCCTTACATCAAAGTAGTGCTCGTCAGCATCCTGCATCAATGAGTTCAGAAAAGCGGATTTTTATTCATTTTTCATGTGGGTTTGAATTGACAAGGCAATAAAACTAAGAAGCGGGAAGGGAATAAATAAGGTAGGGACTGATGGCGGTCTTCCGGCGAAATCGGCATCCTAGGTGCTTTCTCTAGCTTGGTAGTGTGATATTGTCTTGCATGTTGCACATGGTGTCTAGCTTGCATTGCTTCTTATTTGTTGAAATGGCTTCTGCTTAGTTTACACAAACAGTTGTGAATATGCCATGACGTCCTATTTTTCGTACATATTCCATCCTGGTATCATGTGTTTGCCTTACATCAATGTAGTGATTTTCAGTATCATGCACGAATGAGTTCTTAAAGTGAATTTTATTGCTTTTTCTTGTTGGTTTTACTTGAAAATTCAAAATCAATAAAGCGGAAGGAAGTTAGCAAGGCAGCGGATAAAGGTGCTCCTTCCAAACGGAGGGCCTCTACAGATTCTACTCCTCCAACCCCCCAAGATGATTTGCAAGACAACACATGCATAGACACTCAACGTAGTTGTGTTGATGATGAGCATGTCTCCCCTAGTGCACCATCACAAGTGCTCCCTCTAACTTGGCATTGTTATATGTGGTTGCATGTTATGTATGATGTCTAGCTTGTATTGCTTCTAATTTTGTTGAATTTCATATGCTTAATTTACACATTATACTTGTGAATAAGACATGTGTTCCTGTTTCTAGAACATATAATATTTTTCTATCACACCATGTTCTTACATCAAAATACCACGGTTGTGTAACCTACAACAATCACTTATCATAAGACACGTTTGACTTGGGAGTGTGATATAGGTTACATCTCGCATACTTTTCTAGCTTGTACTACTTCTAATTTGTTGAAATGGCATTTATGACGAGACAGTTTTAACTTGGTAGAGTGATATTCATTGCTCTTTCATATGGTGTCTAGCTTTCATTGCTTCTAATTTGTTGAAATACCTTCTCCTTAGTTTAGACATCATAAGATGTGAATTTTAAATGGCACTAATGACGAGAGACCTTTAACTTGGTAGTATGATATTGTTTGCATCTTGCATATGATTTATTTCTTGTACTGTTTCACATTTGTTTAAATGCCAGTTATGATGAGACACTGTTAACTTAGCAGAGTGATATTTGTAGCATCTTTCATATGGTGTCTACCTTCCATTGTATTGCTTCTAATTTAGTGAAATGTCTTTTGCTTAGTATACAGATCATACTTCTGGTTATCTCATGTCGTCCTGTTTTTCATACATATTACATCCTCCTATCATGTGGTTGTCTAACATCAAAGTTCAGTTCGTCTGTATCACACATCAATTTGTTCTGAAGAACTAAATTGTTATTCCTTTTTCTTGTCGGCTCGACTTAACATGACACAGAGAAAGAGGAAGGGACACAGAATGACAGGGGATGGTGTTAGTACTAAGGACACACGGAAAGTGAACCGGAAGAATCCTGCAGATTCTGCTGGTACTGATGGTGCAATAGAAGGTCAAAGTCCAATGGAAAATTGTACAAATGGGGTATCATGTGCTACACGAGATGCAGAACAAGCCAAACAGAAACAAATAGTTGCCACCAAACAAGCAGAGATGGCCCTAGTTGTTGTAACATCTTCCCAGCTGCATGAGTTACTTGTTTGTCAACTCGGCTAGTAGCATGTTCCCAAGCTCCCTTGCCGCCTGACACTACTTCCGAAGCACTCTTAACACAAGACGAGTTGGCAAGATCAGATGAACTTTGTGAGCTTCAACAGCAAGAAGGTAGTTGTTGGAGTCAAGTTACAGTTGCATGCTTCTTTATATGTAGTCTCACATTTTGATGTACACTAACACTTCCTATGTTCTTTGTTGGACTAGCACCTAGGGGCAAGAGGAAACAAACATCAGGGATAATGCTCGACAGGTTAACTAAATCTAGAGAGGAAGAATGGAGATCCGTTTTGAGGCAGGTTTAAAAAGGCCACGTGATGCTACAGAGTCAGCCAAGTTAGTATCAGAGGCAGCGGTTGCCGTTAGGTGTCATGTACGTATCCTCCCAACATGGATTCAGTACAGGAATGACAAAGACGAAACCTAGTTCAACACCTTCCTCGGCTATTTATCTATAAGTATGGTTATGTATGGAAACTAGTAATATCATCTTGCTCTGTCCCGTACTTTCTAGGTTGTTGATAATGAGGCTCCCATAATTTTCAATAGATGAGGTTCAACTTGGATAGCCAAGATGATGCAACTAGACAAGCTTGCACCCATGTTTTCAAGTTTGCTCTGCGACAGTATCAGTATAACTTGAGGAAAAGTCACTTTTAAGGCAAGGCTAATAGTGAACTTGCCCAAACATCTCCAGTGGAAAATATATCAGATGAAGACTGGAAAGGCCTCGTTAAACACTGGTCTGATCCAAAGTATCATGTACATTATATATATGTGATCAGATCACATGTTGAAGTCCTATTTGCGCATGTGCATCACAAATATATCTTCTTGTAGGTGAACTGTTCAAAGAACAAGGCCAACCGTATGAATGTGAAATTTCAACAGACAACAGGATCTCGTAGCTATATTGCACACTATGAGGCTCTTGTAATTAGCTGATGTTTCACTCTTTTTGTTGTACCATATTATCATATCTATATTGACTTGTTCCAAATGCAGATGAAAGCCCGCAAGGACCAAAAAGTATCTGAACCAAATGCTGTGGAAATCTTCAAGGACTGTCACACCAGCAAGACGAAGGGCGTGACTACACCAGTCAAAGTTGCTTTTGTAAGTCCTTAATCCTCATGCCTTTTAACTACTACTTACTCTGACTTGTGCATTGAACTGCATGGTTTGCAGCCAATGTCTATTACTCTTTTAAATTTTATACACAATTTTCTTAGCGTATCATTGCACCTTACAAGGTTTAAAAGAGAGGAGTGATGTTCCTTTGATCTTGATTTGTAATCTAGTTCCTTGCTGGACTTGCCCACACAACGTTACAATTGCCTGTTTGTCTGTTCTTAGTTGTTTTGTGATATGAATGATGTCATATTATGCTTACCATATTATAAACTCTGTCTCTTTGTCCTTACCTGTCAATACAATGTGAAGAAATAGATAATACATTATCCATGGTACATGGTCATATGTTTGGAACCTGGTTTTATTATGTACTTTGTAGTAAAATACAATTAATATGTTACATGGGTTCACTAGAATAAGTTCTGTATATAGACCAAAGCTATTTTGTTTGGTTTTTCTGCCTCCTTAATATCTTCTATTCTGGTACCACTAATGTAAAAACTCAACTTTTCAGCAAGCTATGGAAAAAATGGTGGAACCACCACCTTCTGAAGGTGACGAGGCAACTATAACCGCAATGTCACCTCTTGCTGCAGTGGGTCAGTACCTATCCACTAACAGTGCCAAAAGCATGTTCATGCGTAATACTGGGTGGGTTGTTAAGGCAATATCGTCCAAACTTCCTCATGATCAAGACATGCAAGCTCAAAGCAATGTTATATCTGTGCTCCAGACACAAGTCCATTCCCTAACAGAGACCCTTTGTGAAACAAGGACAGACATTGTTCGATGTTGTCAAGATATGCATGGTTTTGAAACCAGACTATCAGACATTTGCTATGTCGCCGAGGAGAAATGAAGGCGAAGGGTGCTCCATCGGATAATATAGCATGAAAACGTAACAGTCATGTCAAATGAACTGAGCTTCTGAACTTCTGGTGGTGCATTTATCTGCCAGACTATTAACTTTTATGCCAACCTTCCTTTTGTTTTATGGTTGTAAGTTGTTTTGTTGTGATACAAAATTTGTTCTCAATGTGGAGCCACCAGCTGAAGAAAATAGCAAGCCATTTTTGTATAGTGTAGGGTGTTCCCTATATTTGCACTGGTGGCGATCTTTGATGCCCAGTGGACGTAATATGTGCAATCGCCTTAATAGCTTAGCGTTAGTTTCGGGCTTATTTATTTCCAAGTCTTCTTTTTCCCTGGTTTGCTAGTGGCCGCAACAACCATGGGCCATATACGGACCGTGGTAACCTTGACCCTGCTACAGGTCGTCGGATCCATGGGCCTCCTATGGGCCGTCGAATAAATGGGCCTCCAACGGGCCATAGAATCAGTGGGCCTCGGGCCTTCGGATAAATGGGTCCACATGGGCCGCGAAACGGGCGTAATTGGTATCGGCCCAGCATGGTAACGGGTCGTTAACAGGCCGGAGGACAACAAAGGCTTAATTATGTCACAGGCATAACAGGTCGTTAATGGGCCAGAATATAGGACGGGCTGGAAATGGCGCAACGGGTTAACAGGCCACAAACGGGTTGATTCTTGCCACGGGCCGAATTTGCCAATTAAGGGAACAGGCCAGTAACGGGCCGGAAGTAATCGAGGGTCAGAAAGGAGCCCAAGAACGTATGGGCCGTTAGTAGGCCAAAAGCTAATACGGGATGGAAACGGCCCATGTGAATCATGGGCCGTTAATGGGTACAGAGAAATTTACTGTTCATTATGGGTAGGGCTGGAAAAAAGCTCGAAGCTCGTGAGCTAAACGAGTAGCTCGTGACTCGGCTCGAATCGACTCGAACTCGAAGAATAACGAGTCGAGCTTTAGGTTAAGATCGTTTATAGACCAAGTTAAACGAGCCAATCTCACGAGTACTCGTGTAACTCCTTAGGCTCAGTACAAAAGATCAGCCACTCCCAATATAAAAAAGATCACCCACTCAGCACCCTATGTCCCAGGCGCACAACACAAGGCCTAGCTGTTGAAGGCCCAACCGCCTAGGAGACTCATGCATTACAAGGAAATTACTATTGTTTAGTGATATATATGTTTAATATATACATAAAAAAATTTATAATGTTTGAGGGTTTTATGTTCATATCTTTAACGAGCTTAACAAGCTAAACGAGAATAGTCGAGCCAATCTTGGATTTGAGCTTGTTAATAATAACGAGTCGAGTCAAGCTAGCTCGTTAACGAAATGAGCTCTAGCGAGTCGAGCCGAGCTGGCTTGACTCAGCTCGAATTCCAGCCCTAATTATGGGCTAGAGTCATTGTGGGCCACTAAAGGACCTAAAGTTACGGAAGGCCTCATATGGGCTGAAAGATGTCGTGGGCCATACATGGGCCGAAAGTGAAACGGGCTGGTGTTATATTCGACGGCCCACATGATGTTGTTGGGCCAATTTTGGGAAGGCCCTAACGGGCCGTAAAATGGGTTATTTGCGAACAGACTGTTAACAGGCTTTTCATGGGCCAGCCCGATAGCTTTTGACCAAGTCAAACGGGTCGGCCTTTGTAAGCTAAATGGGCTAGTGGTGGGCCATCACACATGTCGACATATCATAGGGGCCTATCTGACCCAATGATGAGCTGACACATGTTTCCTCCGGCCAATGAGAATTTTACACGTGGAAAATCCCCATTAGTCAGGGCTGTTAACGGGTTATCGGATCCAAAACCGGACCCGATGGCTTAACGGCGACCAGTTACGATGGATGGCACGTGTCGGTTACCCTTGACGAAAGCAGTTCCATGATGTGTCATTTATCGTCATGGAAGTGAACACTTCCGTGATGATAATTTTGGTATTGTCATGGAACACTTTTACGATAACACAGTTATGACTATCTTGATTCTGTCATAAAATCGTCATGGATGTACATACATGAAAGAAAAGGTGACCTACTATGACAAACATGTATCATCACGGAAGTGTATTTTTTGTAGTGAAAACATCCAAGAATGATAATATAACAGCATGGAACGATAAAAAATTATAGATACGTTGGAGACATATCAGCATCCCCAAGCTTAATTCCTACTCGTCCTCGAGTAGGTAAATGATAAAAATAGAATTTTTGATGTGGAATGCTGCTCACACCCTGATTTTCATGCCACAACACTTAAGCTAATAAATCATGATAAAATGTGGTTTGACAAAAACTTTTGAGTGTTTTGGACCTTGCCTTGTTTGGATTTTGTCTGTTGTTTGCAAGTGCTCTAAAAATCAAATAAATCCTCCAACTCCTATACTTCATCTCCTTGCTCCAAACTCTTGAACCAATGATCATGCCATGTGTATAGAGCAATATAGTATTTTCTTACAAAAATAATTTGGCCAAAAAGTATTTTCAAAAATTAGTTTTCCAAAAACCCCTGAATTAAGATTTGTACTGCAACTACTTAATTCAGGGCAGTAAAAATATTTCCAAAAATATGTTTGACTCCTATTAGATATAGGATACCCAGAAACCACAAAAATGTAATTTTAAAAGTTATTTTCCTATTTGATTTAAAGGCTTTTTCTTAAGGCCAGAAATGGTCTTTAATAAGTTAAAATTATTTTAAAGCTTTAAAAATTTTTGAGAAAAATTAGGGAGACTCAATGGACATATATTTTCCATATATATGAGTTTCAACACATGGTCATGATCAAAATATTGGACAAAACCCCCCAAAACCATTTCTGCTCATTTCAAGGATTTGAAATATTTCTACAGGAAATATTTTCATAAAAAATCCAAGAAAATTCTAACATGTCACATATTACATTTTTGATGATCTTGCCAAGTACCATGTCATGGAGAATAGTATAACCCCATGAAACCCTCTCAAAACCACTTCTGTCCTTTTTCAAGTTTGAACATTTTTGCACTGTCAAACATGTCCAAATGCTCTCAAACTTGGTGCACATGCTCAAATGGTGTAATAATCTTCCCTAGACCAAATGGCACAAGTTGGAGAGAATGTTATCTTGATCAAAGTACCCCAAAACCCTTTCTGTCCAGAACCAAATTTGAACAACTCTACATTGCCAAGTGTATCCTTTTGATCTGAATTTTTGTGCACACGTTCAAATCCTCAAATGATGACACTACACCAAGTGGTGCATCAAGGACAATAGATTTGCATACTAAATCTTGGTAAAGCCATTTCTGCTGATTTCTAGGGTTTACAAAAGTTGCATTGGCAACTTTCTTAAAATGGAATCAAATTGGTGGTCAACCTCAATTATGTGTGACACTTGATCCTGTTAATTCTCATGTCAAGTGGAGTTAATTTACTTGCCCAAACCTACAACAAACACCTTCTACAAAATTTCCAAAACCACCTTTTTGACCACTTCCACTAATCTCCATGACCCTATCTTTTTACCACAGCCCCTCCTAGTCTTCTCCTACCTCCAGTAACTCTCCCCTAGCCATTGCCCAATGGTTGAGGGGTAAAATACCCCCATTTACCTCCCTGGACAGCCCCTCTCTCCCTCTTCTTCTACCTCTCTCCTCTCCTAGTGGTTCACCAGGGCATCCAAGGCCACCTCCCCTTTGTTTACTCACCCCACAAAGCCCCAGACACTAGTGGACACGCCCCTGGCACATAAACAATGCCATGGCGTGCAGAGCTCGTGCTCTGGAGCATGCTACAGTGCTCTCCGGCACTGTAGCACGCCCATTCCAAGGCCTCCCGTCGACCTTGGGCGCTGGAATCATGTCCCCCGAGGCCGCCTCGGCGTCCACGACACGCAACACTGTCGGGCCCCTCCTCCCTCACCCTCCTTATCCCTCCACGAGCTCACCCGAGCACATCCATGGACGCTGCCCATGGTGCAACCGCGGCCTCGCCCATTTTAAGCTACCCCCGAGCTCTCTCTCGCCTCGGTTGGGTCCCCCTCTCTCCCGTGCACCTCCCAGACATCCTCCTTCTCCCCCCTCGTGCCCTCCAGCACCTTCCACGGCCGGAGTGCCGCCGCCGGCCTCCACTCTGATTCGGGCAAGGGCGGGCTTCTCCCCTCCTCCTCTCCTCACCAGGAAAGCATCCAGGGTCCGGTGACCCTTTTCCCCCATCTCCCTGACTGCCGGGGCAGTGTGCCCCTGCCCATCATCGCCTGGGTGTCCGCCCGCCTTGGCCAGTGACCGCCACGCCTCGGCCACCCTCCCTGCCATCCCCGGGGAGCCCCTGATGCGCCGCTCCCTGGCGACCCCTCCGGTGGTCGCGGCTTGGCCACGGGTGGCCTGTGTCGCCGGGGGAAGGCACCGGCCGGCGCGCGGACGGGGCTCGATCCCCTCCTATCGCGAGCGCGGGAGGAGGAAGAAGAACCTGCGGGTGGGCCCCGCAAGTCAGTGACCCCGCCGGCCGGCCACGTCATTTAAGTGGAGACGGGCCAGCCGTTCTACGCTTCCCTTCGGCAAAAGCGTCACCGGGGAATACGCCTTCGGCGTGGCCTCCCATCGGGTGTCCGCGAGGAGCTGGGCCAGGCCTAGTGCGCTGCCCGGCTAAATACGCTCAACGCATGAGATTAGGTATAAAACCCTTTTTCTCATTTTCTTTATCTAGTGAACTTCAAAAATCTCTAAACAAGTCAAACAGTGTCCAAATTTGATGATTCAAATTTCTAGTAGTTTCTAAATTCATTCCCTATCGCATGGTGCTACTTGCACATTTTTACAGAAATATTTCTTTCACAAATAATTAGCAAATCCTATTTTTTCCATTCTGTGATAAATTTTAGAAAATCACAGAGAGCCCATTTTTTATCCAAATTCCATGATTCAAAATCCTAGATGTCTATAAGTTCAAAACTTAGTTTTTGAACATTTTTACTAATACTTTCTGTATCACCTCAAATAGTGGTCTATTCCTTCATATATAGCCAACTTTGCAATTCATAGAGAAATCATTTGAACTCCAAATCCAGTGAAACCAACTCCTAGATGCTTCTAAAATCATGCCTTGTTAAATGGGTATCCTTGCTCATTTTTCAAAATAATATTTCTGTACACCTCTTGCAAATCCATAAACCCCTTGAGTCCATCATATCCAAATGTTTAGAAATATCCACTGACCCAATTCCAATGAAACCACTCTGGTTAATTTTCATATAACCAGAGATGTCCTACAAAAGTCAAATCAATATTTTTAGAGCACTTTCATTTCCTGCCTTGTTGTGTTGCTTATTATGGTTGCTTTCGACGATAGTTGACGAAGTATATGAAATGCTTGGAGTTGGACCAGAGATATTTGAAGACCTCGAAGACTTGGTTAAAACAGGCAAGCAGCCCTTTGACCATGATGAACCATTTTTCATCATAATAGCATTTTCGCTGTTTCATCAAGTGCGTGATATATATCTTGAATGGCAACCTTGCTAGGCTTGCCTCCGTTGCATACTCCATTGATACTTGCATTGTTCATGACTCTACCCTTGCTTAGAGTTGTGTTGGTGGGTTGTAGAAATATGCTATAGTAGATGGCTACGCAAAGTGGGTCAGGGTTATGCATGGAAAGAAACAAGTATGGGTTGACATACTTGCAAACAGCCCAGTGGGTGCCACTAATGCCCCTGGGAGATGATGATGAACTAGGTCACTACTTGGTGGAGAGGTAGTGTACCGAGGCTCGATAAAAGTGTTGTTTACAGAGACGGATTAGATTTAAGATTTGTCGACTATCCCAACCTTACATGCGCAACCACTCTACCCTTATATGGGAAAGGGCATTATTGATTACCTAGGCCGATACTAGCTTGGAGCCTGCATTACTAGTGACGGGAGAGTTGTTGGTGCGCTCTCTCGGGACGGGGTCGTGCCAGGTAGGGCGGCCATGACTGTTTTCACAGGGCACCGGATACACCGTTGTGTCCCCTCTCGGATGTTTCGATCTCGAGTGAGTCTCGTATGATGTACATCGTGAGGATACGGAACAACGAGTGGACTCCTTGTTAGTGTCGTCTAGGGAAAGATAGTGATCGGGTGCTTACCCCGGGTACTTGAGGTACCGCGGGTCGTGGATGACACGGAAGTTCCCGGATCTTGTGGGTAAAGTGTGAAACCTCTACAGAGTGTAAAACTATTCGAATAGCCGTGTCCACGGTCAAGGACAGTTGGGTGGTGCTGCTTAGACTACGTCCACATATTTCTAACGAACAACACGGTATGGTGAATCTGTTGACGTGATTCGTGAGGAAGTCACGATGAGCTTGAGTATGAGTTGTTCACAACTCTATCCCGATGTTGATGTCTGTAACCTCCTGATACTTGTTGCAGACGCATTCATATACTTGATAAATGTTGATCATACTTGCATGAGAAAAACTAGTTTTCCGCAAATGCCAAATTACCAGTAGTGCCTTGCATAATTATTCTGTTTTCACGCTTGGGTTGCTTGCGAGTACATTCAAAGTACTCATTGGCTTGCCACTGGTTATTTTATTGGCCAGGCATGAGAGAACATGATATGAAGAAGAATACTTCGGTGACGAGCATGCGAGCTAGGACGCTTCCCAGTCAGAATGCCTATAGGGTTAAGGCAGATGGCATGGGTCCAAGTTATCGACGAAGATTTCCGCTGCGATGCTATACTCAAGACTTGACCATAATGGTCCTACTTGTGTAATACGGTATGTATGGATGTAAGACTCTTGTTATTCAGCTTATGTGTGTTCAGTGAGCATTGATCTCTGGGATCACTGTACACGTGCACTCGGTGATCACGACTTATGATTCGGGGTCCCCACAGCTGCCTAACATGTTTATCACATATTCTCTTTGTAGCATGGACATTTGGACTTTTATATGATTCAAAGCAATAGCCTAGTTTTGACATGAAGATTTGAATACTCAAGCATGTCAACACGCAACTGATACGTCTTCAACGTATCTATAATTTTTTATTGTTCAATGCTATTATATTATCTGTTTTGGATGTTTAATGGGCTTTAATATGCTCTTTTATATTATTTTTGGCACTAACCTATTAACCGGAGTGCCCAGTGCCAGTTTCTGTTTTTTTTGCCTATTTTAGAGTTTCGTAGAAAAGGAATACCAAAGGAATCCAAACGGAATGAAACCTTCACGATGATCTTCCTTGGACCGAAAGTAAACCAGAAGACTTGGAGTTGATGTTTGGAACGCCACAAGTTGGCCACGAGGCAGGAGGTCGCACCCAGGGGGTAGGCGCACCCCCCACCCTCGTGGGACCCTCATAGCTCCACTGACACACTTCTTCTGCCTATATATACTCTTATACCCTAGCAACGTCGCAGAGAGCCACGAAACCACTTTTCCACCACTGCAACCTTCTGTACCCGTGAGATCCCATCTTGGGGCCTTTTCCGGTGATCTGCCGGAGGGGGAATCAATCACGGAGGGCTTCTACATCAACACCATAGCCTCTCCGATGAAGCGTGAGTAGTTTACCACAGACCTTCGGGTCCATAGTTATTAGCTAGATGGCTTCTTCTCTCTATTTTATTCGCAATACAAAGTTCTCCTCGATATTCTTTTGTGGTGTGTTTGCCGAGATTCGATGAATTGTGGGTTTATGAACAAGATTATCTATGAATATTATTTGGTTCTTCTCTGAATTCTTATATGCATGATTTGATATCTTTGCAAGTCTCTTCAAATTATCGGTTTAGTTTGGCCTACTAGATTGATCTTTCTTGCAATGGGAGAAGTGCTTAGCTTTGGGTTCAATCTTGCGGTGTCCATTCCCACTGACAGTAGGGGCAGCAAGGCACGTATTGTATTATTTCCATCGAGGATAAAAAGATGGGGTTTATATCATATTGTTTGAGTTTATCCCTCTACATCATGTCATCTTGCATAAAGCGTTACTCTGTTCTTATGAACTTAATACTCTAGATGCATTCTGGATAGCGGTCGATGTGTGGAGTAATAGTAGTAGATGCAGAATCGTTTCGATCTACTTCACACAGACATGATGCCTATATTCATGATCATTTCCTTAGATATTCTCATAACTATGCGCTTTTCTATCAATTGCTCGGCAGTAATTTGCTCACCCACCGTAATACATGCTATCTTGAAAGAAGGCACTAGTGAAACCTATGGCCCCCGGGTCTCTTTCTTATTATATTGCATCTCTTTGATTTACATCGCATCTTGTTTACTATTTTGCAATCTTTACTTTCCAATCTATACAACAAAAATACCAAAAATATTTATTTTACTATCTCTATCGGATCTCACTTTTGTGAGTGGCTGTGAAGGGATTGACAACCCCTTTATCGCGTTGGTTGCAAGGTTCTTGATTGTTTGTGTAGGTACTAGGTGACTTGTGCATTGTCTCCTACTGGATTGATACCTTGGTTCTCAAAAACTGAGGGAAATACTTACGCTACTTTGTTGCATCACCCTTTCCTCTTCAAGGGAAAACCAACGCATGCTCAAGAGGTAGCAAGAAGGATTTCTAGCGCCGTTGCCGGGGAGATCTACGCCAAGTCAAGACATACCAAGTACCCATCATAAACTCTTCTCCCTCTCATTACATTATTTGCAATTCGCCTTTCGTTTTCCTTTCCCCCACTTGTAAAACGATTTTCGAAAACCTTTGTCTTTCTATCGCCATGGTCGAACCAAAAGGGGCTAAGGGTTTTCTCCCGGGTTTTAATACTTTGGATAGTGCCTCTATCCTTTCTAAGCTCATAAATAATGATGCTATGGAAAGACCTACCGGGATTATCGATGAGAGTTTGAATAATTTTGATGAAGATGATCCCGGAATTTTTTGTTATTTGCTTGATGAATCTTTGAAAGATGCTTGGGATAGGCTATTAAGGATCCGAGCCAGCTATGTGCCCCAATATCAAATTGAGATTTACTTAAAAAGTTTTTATGTTGGCTTACCTTCGTCTTTCAAGCAAGTTTTGGATTCAATTTTTAGAGAAGGTTTTCTTGAGGGGGATGCCAACGATACCTATGAAAAGATGAAAGCTATATTTGGGCACCCCATGAGTGAAAAGGTTGAATCCACCTCTCTTTTGTGTTTTTATCAGAATGAAATTATCGAAGAGATGAAGGCTAGCTTAGATGCAAATTTTCGTAGTGTGCTTAATCTATCGTCTACCATTAATGGCCATGTACTCTCACAAAATAGAAATATAAGTGCTTTAGATAAGAAATTCTCTCTTTATCACCAAAAAGGAGAAGATGGCAATACCTAGATCTATTCTTGTTTTTATGCCTAGCTAGGGGCGTTAAATGATAGCGCTTGTTGGCAGGCAACCCAATTTTATTTTTGTTCTTTTCTTTTTGTTCCTGTTTAGTAATAAATAATTCATCTAGCCTTTGTTATTATTATGTTTTTATGTTTTAATTAGTGTTTGTGCCAAGTAAAGCCTTTAGGATCTTCTTGGGTGATTGTTGTTTGATCTTGCTGATAAAAATAGAAAGTATGCGCTCACGAAAATAATTTTTATTTTTACCAGGAAGCGATAAAATACCCAATCCAACTGTTGTAGATCAATATAAAAATTACCCTGGTCTTCCTAATTTTTCAGAATTTTTGGAGTTACATAAGTATTTGAAACCTCTAGATTGCTACACACTGTTCTGTTTTTGACAGATTATGTTTTTCATGTGTTGTTTGCTTATTTTGATGCATCTATGAGTAGTATCGGGGGGTATGAACCATAGAGAAGTTGGAATACAATAGGTTTAACACCAATATAAATAAAGAATGAGTTCATTACAGTACCTTAAAGTGGTGGTTTATTTTCTTATACTAACGGAGCTCATGAGATTTTCTGTTGAAGTTTAGTGCTGTGAAGTTTCTAAGTTTTTGGGTAAAGATTTGATGGATTTTGGAATAAGGAGTGGCAAGATCCTAAGCTTGGGGATGCCCAAGGCACCCCAAGGTAAAATTCAGGAACAACCAAAAGCCTAATCTTGGGGATGCCCCGGAAGGCATCCCCTCTTTCGTCTTCATCTATCGGTAACTTTACTTGAGGCTATATTTTTATTCACCACATGATATGTGTTTTGCTTGGAGTGTCTTGTATGATTTGAGTCTTTTCTTTTTATTTTACCACAATCAACCTTCCTGTACACACCTTTTGGGAGAGACACGCATGAATCGGAATTTATTAGAATACTCTATGTGCTTCACTTATATCTTTTGAGCTAGATAATTTTGCTCTAGTGCTTCACTTATATATTTTTAGAGCACGATGGTGGTTTTATTTTATAGAAATGATTGATCTCTCATGCTTCACTTATATTATTTTGAGAGTCTTTTAGAACAGCATGGTAATTTGCTTTGGCTATAAAATTAGTCCTAATATGATGGGCATCCAAGATGGGTATAATAAAAACTTTCATATAAAGTGCATTGAATACTATGAGAAGTTTGATTCCTTATGATTGTTTTGAGATATGAAGATGGTGATATTAGAGTCATGATAGTTGAGTAGTTGTGAATTTGAGATATACTTGTGTTAAAGTTTGTGATTCCCGTAGCTTGCACATATGGTGAACCGTTATGTGATGAAGTCGAAGCATGATTTATTTTTTTGATTGTCCTCCTTATGAGTGGCGGTTGGGGACGAGCGATGGTCTTTTCCTACCAATCTATCCCCCTAGGAGCATGTGCGTAATACTTCGTTTTGATAACAAATAGATTTTTGCAATAAGTATGTGAGTTCTTTGTGACTAATGTTGAGTCCATGGATTATACGCACTCTCAGCCTTCCACCATTGCTAGCCTTTCTAGTACCTCACAACTTTCACCGGTACCATAAACCCACCATTTACCTTCCTCAAAACAGCCACCATACCAACCTATTATGGCATTCCCATAGCCATTCTGAGATATATTGCCATGCAAATTTCCACCGTTCTGTTTATTATGACACGCTCCATCATTGTCATATTGCCTTGCATGATCATGTTGTGGACATAGTATTTGTGGCAAATCCATCGTTCATAATTTTTCATACATGTCACTCTTGAATCATTACACACCCCGGTACACCGCCGGAGGCATTCACATAGTCATCTTTTGTTCTAAGTATTGAGTTGTAAGTAAATAAAAGTGTGATGATCATCATTATTAGAGCATTGTCCCAATGAGGAAAGGATGATGGAGACTATGATTCCCCCACAAGTCAAGATGAGACTCCGAACAAAAAAAGAGGCCATAAAAAATAGAGAAAGGCCCAAACAAAAAAATGAGAGAAAAAGAGAGAAGGGGAAATACTACTGTCATTTTTCCACACTTGTGCTTCAAAGTAGCACCATGATCTTCATGATAGAGAGTCTCCTATGTTGTCAGTTTCATATACTAGTGGGAATTTTTCATTATAGAACTTGGCTTGTATATTCCAATGATGGGCTTCCTCAAAATGCCCTAGGTCTTCGTGAGAAAGCAAGTTGGATGCACACCCACTTAGTTTCTTTTTGAGCTTTCATACATTTATAGCTCTAGTGCATCCGTTGCATGGCAATCCCTACTCA
Source organism: Triticum urartu (assembly GCF_003073215.2). Taxonomy (NCBI): domain Eukaryota; kingdom Viridiplantae; phylum Streptophyta; class Magnoliopsida; order Poales; family Poaceae; genus Triticum; species Triticum urartu. The sequence goes on from NC_053025.1 coordinate 393,062,069, forward strand.
CTCACATTGATATCTATTGATGGGCATCTCCATAGCCCATTGATATGCCTAGTTGATGTGAGACTATCTTCTCCTTTTTGTCTTCTCCACAACCACCATTCTATTCCACCTATAGTGCTATGTCCATGGCTCACGCTCATGTATTGCGTGAAGATTGAAAAAGTTTGAGAACATCAAAAGTATGAAACAATTGCTTGGCTTGTCATCGGGGTTGTGCATGATTTAAATATTTGGTGTGATGAAGATAGAGCATAGGCAGACCATGATCTTGTAGGGATAGATTTCTTTGGCCATGTTATTTTGATAAGAAATGATTGCTTTATTAGTATGCTTGAAGTATTATAATTTTTATGTCAATATTAAACTTTTGTTTTGAATCTTTTGGATCTGAACATTCAAGCCACAATAGAGAAAATTACATTGATAATTATGTTAGGTAGCATTCCACATCAAAAATTATGTTTTTATCATTTACCTACTCGAGGACGAGAAGGAATTAAGCTTGGGGATGCTTGATACGTCTCCAACGTATCTATAGTTTTTGATTGTTCCATGCTATTATATTATCTGTTCAGGATGTTTAATGGGCTTTAATATGCTCTTTTATATTATTTTTGGGACTAACCTATTAACCGGAGGCCCAATGCCAGTTTCTAATTTTTTTGCCTATTTTAGAATTTCGCAGAAAAGGAATACCAAACAGAATGAAACCTTCGCGATGATCTTTCTTGGGACGAAAGCAAACTGGAAGACTTGGAGTTGAAGTACGGAACACCACGAGGCGGCCACGAGGCAGGAGGGCGTGCCCAGGGGGTAGGCGCGCCCCCCACCCTCGTGGGCCCCTCATAGCTCCACCAATGTAGTTCTTCCGCCTATATATACTCTTATACCCTAGAAACATCACAGAGAGCCATGAAGCCACTTTTCCACCGCCGCAACCTTTTGTACCCGTGAGATCCCATCTTGGGGCCTTTTCCAGCGATCTGCCGGAGGGGGAATCAATCACGGAGGGCTTCTACATCAACACCATAGCCTCTCTGATCAAGCGTGAGTACTTTACCATAGACCTTCGGGTCCATAGTTATTAGCTAGATGGCTTCTTCTCTCTCTTTGGTTCTCAATACAAAGTTCTCCTCAATGTTCTTGGAGATCTATTCGATGTATTATTCTTTTGCGGTGTGTTTGCCGAGATCCGATGAATTGTGGGTTTATGAACAAGATTATATATGAATATTATTTGGTTCTTCTCTGAATTCTTATATGCATGATTTCATGTCTTTGCAAGTCACTTCGAATTATCGGTTTAGTTTGGCCTACTAGATTGATCTTTCTTGCAATGGGAGAAGTGCTTAGCTTTGGGTTCAATATTGCGGTGTACTTTCCCAGTGATAGTAGGGGTAGAAAGGCACATATTCTATTGTTGCCATCAAGGATAAAAAGATGGGGTTTATATCATATTGTTTGAGTTTATCCCTCTACATCATGTCATCTTGCTTAAAGTGTTACTATGTTCTTATGAACTTAATACTCTAGATGCATGCTCGATAGCGGTCGATGTGTGGAGTAATAGTAGTAGATGCAGAATCGTTTCGATCTACTTGACACGGAGGTGATGCCTGTATTCATGATCATTGCCTTAGATATTCTCATAACTATGCGCTTTTCTATCAATTGCTCGGCAGTAATTTGTTCACCCACCGTAATACATGCTATCTTGAGAGAAGTCACTAGTGAAACCTGTGGCCCCCGAGTCTCTTTCTTATTATATTGCATCTCTTTTATTTACATCACATCTCGTTTACTATTTTGAAATCTTTACTTTCCAATCTATACATCAAAAATACCAAAAATATTTATTTTACTATCTCTATCAGATCTCACTTTTGCGAGTGGCCGTGAAGGGATTGACAACCCCTTTATCGCGTTGGTTGCAAGGCTCTTGATTGTTTGTGCAGGTACTAGGTGACTTGTGTGTTGTATCCTACTGGATTGATACCTTGGTTCTCAAAAACTAAGGGAAATACTTATACTACTTTGCTACATCTCCCTTTCCTCTTCAAGGGAAAACCAACGCATGCTCAAGAGGTAGCAGGAACCATGTCTTTCAAAATAACAACACTAAAGCAAGTTATCCCTAGCCCATTATGCTCAATCATTGATCCATTCATGAAACACACTCGCATATTAGCTACACCCAATGCTCAAGTACGATCATAGTGCCCCTTAGTTGGTGCTTTATAAGAGAAGATGGAGAGTGAAATAAAAAAATAAAAATTGCATAAAGTAAAAGAAAGGCCCTTCACAGAGAGAAGTAGGGATTTGTAGAGGTGCCAGAGCTCAAAGTGAAAAAAGATAGAGATAAAACATTTTGGGTGGCATGCCTTTCCTGTCAACGAAAACGATCGAGTAGTTCCCAATACTTTCCATGCTAAATATATCATAGGCGGTTCCCAAACATAAAATAAAGTTTATTCCTTTTTCCACCATACTTTCACATTCTATGGCTAACCAGATCTGAAGGAAATATGCCCTAGAGGCAATAATAAAGTTGTTATTTATATTTCCTTATATCATGATAAATGTTTATTATTCATGCTAGAATTGTATTAACCGGAAACTTGATACATGTGTGGATACATAGACAAAACACTGTGTCCCAACTAAGCCTCTACTAGACTAGCTTGTTAATCAAAGATGGTTAAGTTTCCTAACCGTAGACATGTGTTGTAATTTAATGAATGGGATCACATCATTAGGAGAATGATGTGATGGACAAGACCCATCCGTTAGCTTAGCATAATGATCGTTAAGTTTCATTGCTATTGCTTTCTTCATGTCATATACATATTCCTTTGACTATGAGATTATGCAACTCCCGGATACCGGAGGAGTACCTTGTGTGCTATCAAACGTCACAACATAACTGGGTGATTATAAAGATGCTCTATAGGGATCTCCAAAGGTGTTTGTTGGGCTGGCATTGATCGAGATTAGGATTTTTCACTCTGAGTATCGGAGAGGTATCTCTGGGCCCTATCGGTAATGCACATCATAATATGCCTTGCAAGCAATGTGACTAATGAGTTAGTTGTGGGATGATGCATTACGGAACGAGTAAAGAGACTTGCCAGTAACGAGATTGAACTAGGTATGAAGATACCGACGATCGAACCTCGGGCAAGTAACATACCGATGACAAAGGGAATAACGTATGTTGTCATTACGGTACGACCGATAAAGATCTTCATAGAATATGTGGCAACCAATATGAGCATCCAGGTTCCGCTATTGGTTATTGACCGGAGAGGTGTCTCGGTCATGTCTACATAGTTCTCGAACCCATAGGGTCCGCACACTTAACGTTCGATGACGATTTGTATTATGAGTTATATGTGTTTTGGCGATCGAAGATTGTTCAGAGTCCCGGATGAGATCAAGGACATGATGAGGAGTCTCAAAATGGTCGAGAGGTAAATATTGATATATTGGATGATAGTATTCGGACACTGGAATGGTTCCAGAGCGTTTCGGGAATTTATCGAAGTACCGGGGGGTTACCGGACCCCCCCCCCCCCGGGCGAAGTAATGGGCCATATGGGCCATAAGGGAGAGGCAGGGCAGCCCACAAGGAGGTGGCCCCCCACGGGGAGTCCGAATTGGACAAGGGGAGGGGGCACGGCCCCCCTTTCCTTCTCCCTCTCCCTCTCCTTCCCCCTTTCCCCCTCCGATAGAAAGAAGGGGGGGCGGATAGGACTAGGAGTCCAAGTGCGATTCCTCCCCACTTGGCGTGCCCAAGGTCGGCCTCCTCCCCTCTCCCTCCTTTATATACGGGGGCGGGGGGCACCTCTAAGATCATCAATTGTTTTCTTAGCCATGTGCGGTGCCCCCCTCCACCGTTTACTCCTCCGGTCATATTGTCGTAGTGCTTAGGCGAAGCCCTGCGTGGATCACATCACCATCACCGTCACCACGCCGTCGTGCTGACAAAACTCTCCCTCGACACATTGCTAGATCAAGAGTTCGATGGACGTCATCAAGCTGAACGTGTGCAGAACTCAGAGGTGTCGTATGTTCGGTGCTTGATCGGTTGGATCGAGAAGACTTTCGACTACATCAACGGCGTTAAGCTAACACTTCCGCTGTCGGTCTACGAGGGTATGTGGACACACTCTCCCCCTCTCATTGCTATGCATCCCGTAGATAGATCTTGCGTGATCATAGGAATTTTTTTTGAAATGGCATGCTATGTTCCCCAACACTTAGTTACCAACAATGCACTCTACAGCTACTGCATATCAACTTCTCAAGTCTACACACTGTCAAATAAGAAAACTTCTTAACTCCACAGTTAAAAAAAGGATGTTCAAAAAAAAACCCGTCGCTATACCCCCTCCCACATCTCCTTTCGAGTCGTCTTTCTGGGTGGCTCGGGAGGCTTCCTGTGGCCGCCGACACTTGCCTCCCCATTACGCCCCCTTCCAATCCCTTGCCGCCGTCAGTAACACTATAGTGCAAAGCCCTGACGATGGGTAGCAGTGGGGCTTGACCTTTCTTCCCTCTCCCCCTGCCCAGTGGCTATGACTGCACCGCCCTGCGTAGAATCCAACGGGGCTGGGCCGGCCATGATACGTCCATTTTGCATCATTTTTTCTTACTATTATTTATCATGTTTTTATCCATAATAATGCCTTTTGGAGTAATTATAATGTCTTTTCTCTTATAATATGCAAGGTATACACAAAGAGGGAGAATTCCGGCAGTTGGAAATCTGGACCTACAAAAGCTACATCTGGCCACCTATTCTGCACAACTCCAAACAAGATGAAACTTCACGGAGATTTTTTATCAAATATATGAGGAATATTGGAGCAAATAACTACCAGAGGGGGCCTACCAGGTGGGCACAACCCACCTGGGGGTGCCAGGAAGACCAGGCGCGCCCTGGTGGGTTGTGCTCACCCAAGCTGACCCATCTTCTAGTATATAAGTCATTTTGACCTAGAAAAAAAATAAGAAGAGGACTTTCAGGACGGAGCACCGTCGTCTCGAGGCGGAACTTGGGCAAGAGCACTTTTGCCCTCCGGCGGAGCGATTCCGCTGGGTGAACTTCCCTCCCGAAGGGGGAAATCATCGTCCTCAACATCACAAACAACTCCCCCATCTTGGGGAGGGCAATCTTCATTAACATCTTCAACAGCTGAAAGCACAAGTGCTCCCTAGGTGATTTTGGTGATTAATGTCAACATATCTCTTGTTGAACTAATGCTTTCATCTAGTATGCTTCGGATAAGTTCAACAATGGAGTGGCATGGACTAGAGGATGTGGAACCCCTTCGAGATAATAAGGACAAAGGATTGGCTTAAGCTCAAAGCTCAGGACTCTACATTTTTCATTTTAGTGATCCAAGATCACATTGAGTCCATAGGAAAGCCAATACTATTAAGAGGGGATGAGGTGTTGCTTAATGGCTTGCTTGCTCAAAGTTCTTAGTGATATGCTCCAAAGCCCTCAGGCACTTTCTCACATCCACATTTGTCCCAAACCAAAAGTCAAACTTGGCCCCACCAAAACTTTCAATCTAGCGCCACCGAGTTCTCTTGACATACCACTGCCAGAAACCCTAATCAATTCGGTCTCACCGAGATGGGCTTGCAAACTCTCTGTTGCATATTGAATTAATTTTGATCTCACCAAAATATGAAATCAGTCCCACCGATTTTGCTTGGCCAACTCTCTGTTTAGCTTATTACCAAAATTGGCCCCACCGAGTTTGTGTAATCGGTCCAACTGAGATAAGGCTTTACCCTAACCCTAGCACATCGGTCCCACCGAGTTGACCATGTCGGTCCCACCGAAATGCCTAACGGTCACATTATGAACCAAATCGGTCCGACCGAGTTTTATAATTCGGTTCCGCCAAGTTTGGTTATTTGTGTGTAACGGTTAGATTTGGTGTGGAGACTATATATACCCCTCCACACACTCTTCATTCGTTGAGAGAGCCATCAGAACATGCCTACACTTCCAACACACATTTTCTGAGAGAGAACCACCTACACTTGTGTTGAGGTCAAGATATTCCATTCCAACCACATAAATCTTGATCTCTAGGCTTCCCCAAGTTGCTTTCCACTCAAATCATCTTCTACCAAATCCAATCCTATGAGAGAGAGTTGAGTGTTGGGGATACTATCATTTGAAGCACAAGAGCAAGGAGTTCATCATCAACACACCATCTATTACCTTTTGGAGAGTGGTGTCTCCTAGATTGGTTAGGTGTCACTTTGGAGCCTCCGTCAAGATTGTGGAGTTGAACCAAGGAGTTTGTACGGGCAAGGAGATCGCCTACTTCGTGAAGATCTACCCTAGTGAGGCAAGTCCTTCGTGAGTGATGGGCATGGTGGGATAGACAAGGTTGCTTCTTCATGGACCCTTCGTGGGTGGAGCCCTCCATGGACTCGCTCAACCGTTACCCTTCGTGGGTTGAAGTCTCCATCAACGTGGATGTACGATAGCACCACCTATCGGAACCATGCCAAAAATCTCCGTGTATCCAATTGCGTTTGCACACTCCAATCCCATCCCTTTACATTCTTGCAACTTGCATGATTTACTTTCCGATGCTCATATACTCTTATCATGCTTGCTTGATATGTATTGTGAATGTTTGAACTTGTGCTAAAACTGCACTTCAACTTAAAGAATTTATAAAACTGCAACTCTTCTTGCTAAGAGTCTATTCACCCCCCTCTAGACACCTCTTCTCGATCCTTTCAATTGGTATCAGAGCATTGGTCTCCATTGCTTTGGTTTAAACACCTTTGGAGGAAGATGGATGAGTCTATGTTGGGAGTCTTAGACGTAGTGTGCCTATTCTTGATGGAGAGTACTTTCATGAGTGAAAAAATGAGATGCTTGAGATTTTCAATGAATATCATTTGAACAAATACATTACTAGCCCTTGTGCACCTCATGCTGATCCTTTGCATCCTACCCTTGATGAGTCTATTGACATGATCTGTAATCTTAGAACTGTCAATTTAATCACTAGAGGTTTGCCTAGAAACTTGCTTGCTAGCTTGCCTGCTCTTGAGTGTGCCTACACCATATGGAGATTCCTTGAGGAACGTTTTCCAAACTATTCCTTGAAAAACTTAGATGAGATTCTTCATAAGTCTATTGCCTTGAGTAAGATGAGTTCCAATGATCCCAAATTTGGTGATTGTTTATTTGATCTTACTAATCTTACGAGTGCCAAAGGAGATGTTGGAATCATTAGCAATATCATTTCTGAAGTCAGTAGAATTCATAGAGATGAACATTGTTACGGTCATACTTCTAATGAATCACTCTCTCTAGGAATTGATCCACCACATGACAATGTTGAACATGGATACTATGATGAGGATGATGATAGTGACTATGATCTTGATGATGCAATGAGACACTTTGGTCTTATGGCTAATCTTCGCGGCTACATGGCTGGAGGAAAGGAATAGGTTCTTGATAGTGGGTGTACCGATCATATGAACAGAGACAAAGATATGTTTCGTGAGCTTGCTGAAAATGATGGCCCTCGAAAGTATGTCACTTTTGGTGATAACTCAAAGGGTAAGGTGGTTGGCCTTGGTAAGGTGGCCATCTCACATGATAGCTCCATACAAAATGTTATGCTCGTTGAATCTCTTGGCTACAATTTATTTTCCGTATCTAGACTTGCTGACTTTGGTTTTAATGTCCTATTTACTGAAGTAGATTGCTAAGTGTTTCGTAGAGATAATCATAAAATGGTCTTTATCGGTACACGTAGAGGTGATCTATATATTGTTGATTTCACTAGAAAGGCTCAACCTAGAACTTGCCTAATTGCTAAATCCTTGAAAGGTTGGTTGTGGCATAGAAGGTTAGGTCATGTGGGCCTGTGAAATCTTGATAAGCTTATTAAAGGTGATCATATCCTTGGAGTAAAAGATGTTATATTTGACAAGGATAGACTTTGTAGTGCTTGTCAAGCAGGAAAACAAGTTGGAGGAAGTCACCCCGTGAAGAACATTATGACCACGAGAAGACCGCTCGAGCTACTTCATATGGATCTCTTTGGTCCCAATGCATATAAGAGTCTTGGTGGTAACTCATTTGGCCTAGTTATAGTTGATGATTTTTCAAGATTTATGTGGGTGTTCTTTCTTGATGATAAATCACAGGTCCAAAAGATCTTCAAGAACTTCGCTAGGAAGGCCCAAAATCAATTTGAAGTGAAGATCAAGAAGGTTCGCAGCGACAACGGAACGGAGTTCAAGAATGCAAATGTGGATACCTTTCTTGATGAAGAAGGGATTTCACATGAGTTCTCGACTACGTACACGCCTCAACAAAATGGAGTTGTTGAGAGGAAGAACCGAACTCTTATTGAGATGGCGAGGACGATGCTTGATGAGTACAAGACTCCAAAACTCTTTTGGGCGGAAGCGGTTTAGACAGCTTGTCATGCAACAAATCGCTTGTATCTTCACAAGCTACTCGACAAGACGACATACGAGCTTCTCACCGGTAACAAACCCCAAGTTGGATACTTTCGAGTATTCGGCTCAAAGTGCTACATTCTTGATAAGCATCATCATTCTAAATTTGCTCCTAAATCTCATGAAGGTTTCCTACTTGGTTATGGCTCAAACTCTCACACTTATCGTGTCTACAACAGTTTCACCTGAAAGGTTGAAGAGACAGTGGATGTGAAGTTTGATGAATCTAATGGCTCGCAAGTAGAGCAATTGCCAATTGATGTAGGGGATAAATACCCTTCGGAAGCAATCCAAGACTTGTCTATTGGAAAGATTCGACCAAAGGAGGTGAAGGAGAGTACCTCGTCCATCCAAGTGGAGGCTTCCACCTCATGACAAGGTGAACCAAGAGTCGACATGGAAGCATCCACGAGTGGGACACATCAAGATGAAGAAAACGAGGAAGTACACCAAGATGAACCTCATCAACCTCCTTCTCCACCAAGACAAGAGAACGACAACGTCGACAATGAAGAAGACCAAGAAGAAGGACAAGATGAAGAAGATGTTCCACCCCGACCCAAGCAAAAGCTCCCATGAGTTCGAGCAAGAGTCTCAAGAGATCACCCCGTCGAAAAAATCTTCAATGATATTCAAACCGGGAGAATCACTCGCTCTAAAACTCGTTTGGCTAATTTTTGTGAACATTATTCATTCATCTCTAGTATTGAACCTATGAAGGTTGAAGAAGCATTGGAAGATCCGGATTGGATAAACGCCATGCATGAAGAGCTACACAACTTTGAGAGAAATCGAGTATGGGCATTGGTCGAGAAGCCCGACAACAACCACAATATCATTGGTACCAAATGGGTGTTTCACAACAAGCAAGACGAAGATGGTCAAATCGTCCGTAACAAAGCTCGTCTAGTCGCCCAAGGCTACACTCAAGTCGAAGGTATGGACTACGGTGAGACATATGCCCCCGTTGCTAGACTTGAGTCCATCTGCATCTTACTTGCCTATGCTAATCACCATGATATCACTTTATACCAAATGGACATTAAAAGTGATTTTCTAAATGGTGAAATTGAAGAGGAAGTTTATGTTAAACAACCTCCTGGCTTTGTCAATCCTAAGAAACCCGATCACGTTTACAAACTTCACAAAGCTCTTTATGGTCTTAAACAAGCTCCTAGAGCGTGGTATAAATGCTTGACCAAGTTCCTTATTGAGAAAGGCTTTGAGATTAGAAAAATAGATTCTACTCTTTTTACTAAAAGGGTTAATGGTGAATTATTTGTATGCCAAATTTATGTTGATGATATCATATTTGGCTCAACTAACCCTCATTTTAGTGAGAAGTTTGGAAAGCTAATGTCGGAGAAGTTTGAGATGTCTATGATGAGTGAACTCAAGTTCTTTATTGGGTTGCAAATCAAGCAAACTAAGGAAGGCACCTTTGTTTCTCAAACAAAGTACATCAAGGACTTATTCAAGAAGTTCAACATGCAATAAAGCAAAGGTATGAAAACTCCCATGACAACTACTGGACATCTTGATTTGACCAAGGATGGCAAATCGGTTGACCAAAAGGTTTACCGCTCTATAATTGGATCATTGTTATATCTATGTGCCTCCCGTCCCAATATTATGCTAAGTGTGTGCATGTGTGCATGATATCAAGCGCCCCCCAAAGAATGTCATCTTAAGGCTGTGAAAAGGATAGTAAGATACTTAATACATACACCAAATTTTGGCATTTGGTATCCTAAGAGGTCCTCTTTTGATCTTGTTGGCTATCCGACTCGGACTATGCCGGAGACAAGGTTGATAGAAAGTCCACTTTGGGTACTTGTCAATTTCTTGGTAGATCTCTTGTGTCTGGGTCTTCCAAGAAACAAAACTCAGTATCCCTATCCACCGCCGAAGCAGAATACATTACCGCCGGTTCATCTTGTGCTCAATTACTTTGGATGACCCAAATTCTTAAAGATTATGGGATCAATGTGAAACATGTTCCATTGCTTTGTTACAATGAAATTGCTATTAATATTGCTCACAACCCCGTGCAACATTCTCAAACTAAGCATATTGAAGTTCGTCATCATTTCATTCGAGACCATGTTGCTAAAGGGGACATTGATCTTAAGCATGTTTGTACTGATAAGCAATCGGTGGATATATTCACCAAACCGCTTGATGAGAAAGTTTTTTGCCGTTTGAGAGGTGAATTGAACATCATTAATGCTTCAAACTTGGAGTAGGAACTCCATTTGGATACATGCAAGGCATGAATCTATGACTAATCCTTGATATTTCACTTATGATGATATTTACATGTCTTGGATATATTTGCACCCTTGCATGTTATCTAACCGTGTAGGTACTTTGATGAATCTAAATCTATGAGATTGCAACTCACTCACATCTTGAGCAATCTCTACATCACCAAGTCTCTACACAATGGTGGTTGATGACGAGGAATCATGAAATCCTTCAACATATCCTTTGAAAAATTATATATATCAAATTTCATTTGGTATCAAGTTTCATGATTGTCATTTTGGATACACAAGTGCTCTTCCTTGCAAAAACTAACCCATGTACGTAGGTGAGCTCACTTCCAAAGTGGTGATCCCGACTCTTGATGAGCTACATCAACCTCGAGCAACTCACACAATTTCAACTACATGACTAGGATCAACACCACCACCCAAGGTATGTCATTCCATCTTAGAGAATCTTAACCTCAAGTGATAGGTCAAAGAAACTCAATAAGATGAGAATACATCAAATTCTTAAACGAAAAATGGTAACCCCATTTGAGCTGAAATGATGAGTATGACTTATGATCAAGTGTTCTCACTTGGCTCCTTAGTCAATATACTCTAACATTGGTGACTTTGTCACCGCCCAATTCTAGATGAAGTTCTCTAGTGTTTCTTTGAGTTTTTGCATATTACCCTTTGCATATTTATTCCCCTTTCCTTTTTCAAAACAAAACTTCATCTAGATTTTCTTTTCTCTGTTTTGTTCTGCATTCCCTGCATCCAATTCATTGCAAATCCTTCCGTTAATTCCTTGCAAATCTTTGTGAGATCTTATTTGCCTAGTGAGCTGAGGTGACAAGTTTTCTCTCTGTGTTGAACTCGGTCACACCGGTCTGGCATTTTCAGTCAAACCGACACCTTTCGGTGCTACCGAAGTAAACAACTCGGTGTCACCGATTTCTACGCAGTAAAGATCATTTGCCACTTGTTCCTGCACTTTTTTCCAGCTCCACTCGATGATCCATGTCCTCTACCAGCATCACAATCTATATGCTGCTTTGCTCTTTGACTCAAGGACCAAACCTTTTGACACACACTCCAGAAGATCCCCTCTTGGAAATTGATGTCAAAGGGGGAGAGAGATCACATCAAAGCTTATTCCCCTTCATAGGGGGAGAGAGAATAAAAGGGGAGAGAAAGAATAAAAGGGGGGAGAGAGAAATCACATCTGAGGCCCCAGATGCTTGGTGTTCAAGAGGAGAGAAGTCACATGTCTTTAGAGGGGAAAAGACATGTTCATGTTTGCTTATTTGGTTTGCTCTGAGTTTCTTTGCTCTGATTTTCTGTTCCCTATCTTCTCCCAGTATCCCATACAATATTCAGGGGGAGCAAGACATCTAAGGGAAGAAAATCGAATTCATTGCATATCTTTACCTTTTGGGGATATGTCTATATCTAATAGAGTATCCAGTGCTCACACTCTACATGTCATCCCAATCTTAGTACTCTTGTGGTTCCTTTTGTTTTCTCTGGCTAGTAGATGTATCTGTGTTATCTAACCTTGTTTACTCAGGTTCATCCCTTTCTAAGCCAACTCAAGACCACAAGGTAAGTATATGCATCACACTCATGTGCATGAGGATTTCTTGCTGATGTACATAATGTTTGCAAGAAGGACCCATGAGCATGAAGGTACATTTCCTATACTTACATCATTTGCTCTGATGCATATAGCTAAGATACATGTAACACATTGCTTACTCTGTCATGCCTATGCATTCACATGCTTTTATATTCCATATTTACATGATTGCATACATATAGGGGGAGCCTATGCATGTTACATGTCTTTCCAAAGCTTTACTTGTTATTCTCTATATCTTTATCTAAAGCTTTGATGTATGTTGTCATCAATTACCAGAAAGGGGGAGATTGAAAGCACAAGTGCTCCCTAGATGATTTTGGTAATTAATGTCAACATATCTCTTGTTGGACTAATGCTTTCATCTAGTATGCTTCAGATAAGTTCAACAATGGAGTGGCATGGAGTAGAGGATGTGGAACCCCTTCGAGATGATAAGGAGAAAGGATTGGCTCAAGCTCAAAGCTCAGGACTACATTTTTATTTCAGTGATCCAAGATCACATTGAGTCCATAGGAAAGCCAATACTATTAATAGGGGATGAGGTGTTGCTTAATGGCTTGCTTGCTCTAAGTGCTTAGTGATATGCTCCAAAGCCCTCAACCACTTTCTCACATCTACATTTGTCCCAAACAAAAAGTCAAACTCGGCCCCACCGAAAATTTCTATTCGGCGCCACCGAGTTCTCTTAACATAGCCACTGCCAGAAACCCTAATCAATTCGGTCTCACCGATGGAATCTCGGTCTCATCGAGATGGACTTGCAAACTCTCTGTTGCCTATTGCATTAATTTCGGTCTCACCAAAATATGAAATCGGTCCTACCGAGTTTGCTTGGCCAACTCTCTGTTTAGCTTATTACCAAAATCGGTCCCACTGAGTTTGTGTAATCTGTCCAACCGAGATAAGGCTTTACCCTAACCCTAGCACATCGGTCCCACCGAGTTGATCATGTCGGTCCTACCGAAATGCCTAACGGTCACATTATGAACCAAATCGGTCCGACCGAGTTTTATAATTCGGTCCCACTGAGTTTGGTTATTTGTGTGTAACGATTAGATTTTGTGTGGAGGCTATATATACCCCTCCACCCACTCTTCATTCGTTGAGAGAGCCATCAGAACATGCCTACACTTCCAACACACATTTTCGGACAGAGAACCACCTACACTTGTGTTGAGGTCAAGATATTCCATTCCAACCACATAAATCTTGATCTCTAGCCTTCCCCATGTTGCTTTCCACTCAAATCATCTTCTACCAAATCCAATCCTATGAGAGAGAGTTGAGTGTTGGGGATACTATCATTTGAAGCACAAGAGCAAGGAGTTCATCATCAACACACCATCTATTACCTTTTGGAGAGTGGTGTCTCCTAGATTGGTTAGGTGTCACTTTGGAGCCTCCGTCAAGATTGTGGAGTTGAACCAAGGAGTTTGTACGGGCAAGGAGATCGCCTACTTCGTGAAGATCTACCCTAGTGAGGCAAGTCCTTCGTGAGTGATGGGCATGGTGGGATAGACAAGGTTGCTTCTTCATGGACCCTTCGTGGGTGGAGCCCTCCATGGACTTGCTCAACCGTTACCCTTCGTGGGTTGAAGTCTCCATCAACGTGGATGTACGATAGCACCACCTATCGGAACCACGCCAAAAATCTTCATGTCTCCAATTGCGTTTGCACATTCCAATCCCATCCCTTTACATTCTTGCAACTTGCATGATCTACTTTCCGCTCTTCATATACTCTTATCATGCTTTCTTGATATGTATTGTGAATGTTTGAACTTGTGCTAAAACTGCACTTCAACTTAAAGAATTTAAAAAACTGCAACTTTTCTTGCTAAGAGTCTATTCACCCCCCTCTAGAAACCTCTTCTCGATCCTTTCAAAAGCATCTTCTCATCTCAAACCCTAGTTCATCTCTTGTGTTCAATCTTGTTACCGGAACTAAAGATTGGTGCTTGTGGGTGACTAGTAGTGTTGATTACATCTTGTAGTTGATTAGTATATGGTTTATTTGGTGGAAGATTATATGTTCAGATCCATTATGCTATTTAATACCCCTCTGATCATGAGTATGTTTATCATTTGTGAGTAGTTACTTTTGTTCTTGAGGTCACGGGAGAAATCATGTTGCAAGTAATTATGTGAAATTGATATGTGTTCAATATTTTGATAGTATGTAAGTTGTGATTCCCTTAGTGGTGTCATGTGAACGTCGACTACATGACACTTCACCATAGTTGGGCCTAACGGAATGCATTGTGGAGTAGCAATTAGATGATGGGTTGCGAGAGTGACAGAAGCTTAAACCCCAGTTTATGCGCTATTCTGTAAGGGACCGATTGGATCCAAAAGTTTAATGCTATGGTTAGAATTTATTCTTTATACTTTTCTCGTAGTTGCAGATGCTTGCGGGAGGGTTAATCATAAGTAGGAGGTTTGTTCAAGTAAGAACATCACCTAAGAACCAGTCCACCCACATATCAAATTATCAAAGTAGCGAACACAAATCGAACCAACATGGTGAAAGTGACTAGATGAAATCCCTGTGTACCCTCAAGAACACTTTGCTTATCATAAGAGACCGTTTTGGCATGTCCTTTGCCTCAAAGGGATTGGGCTACCTTGCTGCACTTTTTTTACTGCTATCATTACTTGCTCGTTACAAATTATCTTTCTATCCAACTACTCTGCTACTTACAATTTCAGCACTTGCAGACATTACCTTACTAAAAAGCACTTGTCATTTCCTTCTGCTCCTCGTTGGGTTCGACAATCTTTCTTATCGAAAAGAGCTACAATTTATCCCCTATACTTCTGGGTCATCAAGGCTATTTTCTGGTGCCGTTGCCGGGGAGTGAAGCACCTTTGGTAAGTGGAATTTGGTAAGGAAACATTTATATAGTGTGTTGAAATTTACTATCACTTGCTACTATGCAAAACAATCCTTTGAGGGGTTTGTTCGGGGTATATTCACCTCGACCGGAACCACAATTAGCTACCCCTCAACCTACTGCACCTACTGAAAATATTGAATATGAAATTCCTTTGGGTATGATGGAACAACTACTAGCTAATCCTTATGCAGGAGACGAAACCGAACATCCTGATATGCACTTGATATATGTAGAACAAATTTGTGGATTGTTCAAGCTTGCAGGTTTGCCCGGAGATGAAGTTATGAAGAAGGTTTTCCCTTTATCTTTGAAGGGAAAAGCATTGGCATGGTATAGGCTATGTGATGATATTGGATCCTGGAATTGGAATCGATTGAAATTGGATTTCGATCAAAAAATTTATCATATGCATCTAGTTGTCGAAGTAAACGACCACGGGTAGCCTCATCTCCTCCCCATGGCGATTCAAGACATCGGGGCCGGCTGCGCCCCTCAAGCCCCAAAGGGCGAAGTGCCGCCTTTTCGGGGCCGGCTTGTCCAGGTGGCCGGCTGCCAGAGGGTAGTGCTCTTCAGAAGAAAGCCATGAGATGGGCCGACTCCTGGCAGGCGGCCCCTCATGCCCTCAAAGTTTGCACCACATTAAGGCGACGAGACGGGTGTGGCTACAATACCGTCTGCCACCCCCAAATCCAGGGTGGAGCGTGGCCACAGTTCATCGTATCGGACGAGCATCCCCCGTCCGGCGCGGCACAGTTGCCACGCGGCCCATGACATCACTCACGGCAGAGAAAGTCATGCCCCCTCTACGGGTTGTCGGCATGGCCTACAGGCAGCGGGCCCTACCTGTCCGCGAGAAGTCAGAAGGCGGCAAGCTTCGATGAGCCGGTGCAAGGGGAGGCTGACTCCCAGCAGGCGGCCCTCCCCCTCCGTCAGAGTCTGTGCATCATTAACCAGAAGAGATGGGTAATGGCTACAATGAACGCCCACCAGACGGCGGCACTATAGCCACGCCTTCCCCGACAAAGCACACATCATCAGTGGCATCGCCATAGTGTTAAGCTGCCGGCAGGACCCGCAAGTGGCGGGCGTGGCCTGTCGGCGAAGTACAAGACAGTCAGCGGACCCACCAGGCGACGGGCCCCAGCGGCCGGCGGAGAAGCCGGCGACCATAGACACTGATAGCCAGGTCCTACACCCGGCCAGATTACCGTTGTACCCCTTGGGGGTAGGCCTATATAAACCCCCCAGGGCACCCATGCAAGGGGTTCAGATTTTAGTCCACACACACCCACAGAGAGAGGAAGCTAGGGCTAGCCTTGTTCTTCTTCCCCCTATAGAGAAACAGCTCAAGGAGCAAGCTTGTAGCCACCATTGTTGCTTGAGTGATCATGCGGAGACCCCACAGAGCAGGACTAGGGGTGTTATCCCCTAGGAGAGCCTCGAACCTGGGTAAAGTTCACCGGCGTGCGTGTCTACGCCTCATCCCATTTCCTGGCACCGGCGACGTCTTACTGTCCCCCACCATGATAAGCCATCCTTTGGCATATGTCGCACGACACCCCCAACATTTGGCGCCCACCATGGGGCATGGTGCTCCGTCGTCTGGAGATCTGTTCTGGACGGGAACCTTGTTCCTCCCTAGCGAGCGCAGCCAGCCCGGCATGTCTGACGGCGTTTGCGTCGACGCGCCGCATGGCACGGAAGTCGCCTGCGCGGCGGCAAGCCTCGCCGATCTTGTTGGCGAGATCCGCCTCTCCGACGAGCCCGCGCCCGGTGCGGGAGCACTTAGCTCCGAGAGCTGCTTCGTCAACCTCCTTGACCAGCTCCACATCGCCAACGAGCCCGCCACTGACCTGGAGTCCATTGGCTCCACCGACCCGATGATTGTCGACATGGACACGGCTTCCTTCGACTCCTTCCCCGCCAACATGGTGGTCATCGATGATCCGCTCCCTCATGCGGAGAGCGGTGGCAGCACAATCACGGAAGTGGTTGTCATCTGCCATGATGGGGCCTTCGGAGGAGCCGGCCAGGACCCATTGCAGGCGGCAATGTGGGACCTGTCCACGCCCATTGCGGCAGACGCCAACACCGAGACGCTGGAGGCCTGCCGCGTCTCACTCATTGAAAATGCCAAGAAGATGTCTATCATGAGACACCTCTCCGAGCCCTTCTAGCATGAGGTCGACCGCGCTGTTGGTGGCACGCCGGCTGCTGACGGGCCCAGCCGTGTGGGCACGGTCTGACAGCGAGGCGGTGCCATCGCCAGCATGTTTGGAGTAGACCGCCATGTCTACGCCATGCCCATGGAGAACATACGCGCTGCCCAGGCGGCAGCAGATGAGCTGGACCGCCTGGAGGGCGATGAGCGTCTCTACATGACGGAGCGTGTTCAGCAGCTTATCGACACGGCGGCTACCCTGCAAGAAGCCGGCTGCCGAGCAGAAGAGCCCGGCCAACGGGTGGAGAACCCGCCCCTTTGCCAAGAGCATGGCACGACTTCCCAAACGCTGATAGGTGGCATCCACAATAGACGAGACAAGGAGCCGGCTGCCAGTCGCAGCTGGACACGCATCACCATCGAGCATGACCAAGATGGCCGCCCGCGAGCAGTGGAACAATGGGACGAATACCCGCCTCCTCCGCCTCCACGAAGGGAGAGGCGCGCTTCCCCGCCGCCTGTTGACCACCCGACACTCAGTGACCGGCTAGGACGCCGAGAAGGAGTCGGAGAGAACGACGCCCACCACCTGATTGACCGCCTAGCATGATCCCTGACGCTAGAAGAAGAAGACGTGATGGGCCTGCCTTGTTTCAGCCCACGCATTCGCGACGAGAGCTTCCCCAAGGGGTTCTCGCTCCCGAGAGACACGCCCAAGTACAACGGCTCCGTGAAGCCAGAGGATTGGCTCGTGGACTACTCCACAGCCATCAGCATAGTAAACGAAAACAAGCGCGTCGTCGTGAAATATGTTACGCTCATGCTCCAGGGCACAGCCCGGACGTGGCTTAACAGCCTCAAGCCCTATAGCGTCAATAGCTGGGTGGATTTCATCGAAGTGTTCATCCGCAACTTCACCAGCACCTACAAACGGTCGCCCAAGCCCCGCCACCTCTTGTTGTGCGTTCAAGGCCCGGATGAGTCCACTTGTGACTACCTGACGCGTTGGGCTAAACTGCGCAACTCCTGTGAAAGGGTGCGCGAGGTCCAGGCGATCGAGTACTTCACTACCAGGTGCCGAGAGGGCATCTTGCTCAAGCACCAACTCCTCTGCGATGAGCCTGCTACACTCGACGAATTGCTGGTCATAGCAGACAAGTACGCTGCTACCTCTTGAGCACTGTGTAGGTTTTCCCTTGAAGAGGAAAGGGTGATGCAGCAAAGTAGCGTAAGTATTTCCCTCAGTTTTTGAGAACCAAGGTATCAATCCAGTAGGAGGCTACACGCCAGTCCCTCGCACCTACACAAAACAAATAAATCCTCGCAACCAACGCGATAAGGGGTTGTCAATCCCTACACGGTCACTTACGAGAGTGAGATCTGATAGATATGATAAGATAATATTTTTGGTATTTTATGATAAAGATGCAAAGTAAAATAAAAGGCAATGAAAATAACTAAGTGTTGGAAGATTAATATGATGGAAGATAGACCCGGGGGCCATAGGTTTCACTAGTGGCTTCTCTCAAGAGCATAAGTTTTTTACGGTGGGTGAACAAATTAATGTTGAGAAATTGGCAGAATTGAGCATAGTTATGAGAATATCTAGGTATGATCATGTATATAGGCATCACGTTCGAGACAAGTAGACCGACTCCTGCCTGCATCTACTACTATTACTCCACACATCAACCGCTATCCAGCATGCATCTAGAGTATTAAGTTCATAAGAACAGAGTAACGCCTTAAGCAAGATAACATGATGTAGAGGGATAAACTCATGCAATATGATGAAAACCCCATCTTGTTATCCTCGATGGCAACAATGCAATACGTGCCTTGCTGCCCCTACGGTCACTGGGAAAGGACACGCAAGATTGAACCCAAAGCTAAGCACTTCTCCCATTGCAAGAAAGATCAATCTAGTAGGCCAAACCAAACTGATAATTCAAAGAGACTTGAAAAGATAACCAATCATACATAAAAGAATTCAGAGAAGATTCAAATATTGTTCATAGATAAACTTGATCATAAACCCACAATTCATCAGTCTCAACAAACACACCGCAAAAGAAGATTACATCGAATAGATCTCCACAAGAGAGGGGGAGAACTTTGTATTGAGATCCAAAAAGAGAGAAGAAGCCATCTAGCTAATAACTATGGACCCGAAGGTCTGAGGTAAACTACTGACACATCATCGGAATGGCTATGGTGTTAATGTAGAAGCCCTCCGTGATCGATGCCCCCTCCGGCGGAGCTCCGGAACAGGCCCCAAGATGGGATCTCGTGGATACAGAAAGTTACGACGGTGGAATTAGGGTTTTGGCTCTGTATCTGATCGTTTTGGGGTACATAGGTATATATAGGAGGAAGGAGTACGTCAGTGGACCAACAGGGGGCCAACGAGGGTGGAGGGCGCGCCTGGGGGGTAGGCGCGCCCCCCTACCACATGGCCTCCATGTTGGTTGCTTGACGTTGTGTCCAAGTCTCCTGGATCATGTTCGTTCCGAAAATCACGTTCCCGAAGGTTTCATTCCGTTTGGACTCCGTTTGATATTCCTTTTCTTCGAATCCCTAAAATAGGCAAAAAAACAGCAATTCTGGGCTGGGCCTCCGGTTAATAGGTTAGTCCCAAAAATAATATAAAAGTGAATAATAAAGCCCAATAATGTCCAAAATAGAACATAATATAGCATGGAGCAATCAAAAATTATAGATACGTTGGAGATGTATCAAGCATCCCCAAGCTTAATTCCTGCTCGTCCTCGAGTAGGTAAACGATAAAAACAGAATTTTTGATGTGGAATGCTACTTGGCATATTATCAATGTAGTTCTTCTTAATTGTGGTATGAATATTCAGATCCGAAAGATTCAAGACAAAAGTTTAATATTGACATAGAAATAATAATACTTCAAGCATACTAACTAAGCAACTATGTCTCTTCAAAATAACATGCCCAAAGAAAGTTATCCCTACAAAATCATATATTCTTGATATGCTCTATCTTCACCACACAAAGTATTTAAATCATGCACAACCCCGATGACAAGCCAAGCAATTGTTTCATACTTTTTGGTGTTCTCAAACTTTTTCAATTTTCACGCAATACATGAGCTTGAGCCATGGACATAGCACTATAGGTGGAATAGAATGGTGGTTGTGGAGAAGACAAAAGGGAGAAGATAGTCTCACATCAACTAGGCATATAAACGGGCTATGGAGATGCCCATCAATAGATATCAATGTGAGTGAGTATGGATTGCCATGCAACGGATGCACTAGAGCTATAAGTATATGAAAGCTCAAAAAGAAACTAAGTGGGTGTGACTTGCTAGCTCACGAAGACCTAGGGCATTTTGAGGAAGCCCGTCATTGGAATATACAAGCCAAGTTCTAAAATGAAAAATTCCCACTAGTATATGAAAGTGATAACATAGGAGACTCTCTATTATGAAGATCATGGTGCTACTTTGAAGCACAAGTGTGGTAAAAGGATAGTAGCATTGTCCCTTCTCTCTTTTTCTCCCATTTTTTTATTTGGGATTCTTTGGCCTCTTTTTTTTTATTATTATTTTTCATCCGGAGTCTCATCCCGACTTGTGGGGGAATCATAGTCTCCATCATCCTTTCCTCACTTGGGACAATGCTCTAAAAATGATGATCATCACACTTTTATTTACTTACAACTCGACAATTACAACTCGATACTTAGAACAAAATATGACTCTATGTGAATGCCTCCAGCGGTGTACTGGGATATGCAATGAATCAAGAGTGACATGTATGAAAGAATTATGAACGGTGGCTTTGCAACAAATACAATGTCAACTACATGATCATGTGACAATGATGGAGCGTGTCATAGTAAACGGAACGGTGGAAAGTTGCATGGCAATATATCTCGGAATGGCTATGGAAATGCCATGATAGGAAGGTATGGTGGCTGTTTTGAGGAAGGTATATGGTGAGTGTATGATACCGGCGAAAGGTGTGCGGTATTAGAGAGGCTAGCAATGGTGGAAGGGTGAGAGTGCGTATGATCCATGGACTCAACATTAGTCATAAAGAACGCATATACTTATTACAAAAATCTACAAGTTATCAAAGCAAGGTATTACGCGCATGCTCCTAGGGGGATATATTGGTAGGAAAAGACCATCGCTCGTCCCCGACCGCCACTCATAAGGAAGACAATCAATAAATAAATCATGCTCCGACTTCATCACATAACGGTTCACCATACGTGCATGCTACGGGAATCACAAACTTTAACACAAGTAGTTCTCAAATTCACAACTACTCAACTAGCATGACTCTAATATCACCATCTCCATATCTCAAAACAATCATCAAGTATCAAACTTCTCATAGTATTCAACACACTCATAAGAAAGTTTTTACTAATCTTGTATACCTAGTATATTAGGATTATTTAAGAAAATTACCATGCTATTTAAGACTCTCAAAATAATATAAGTGAAGCATGAGAGATCAATAGTTTCTATAAAACAAATCCACCATCGTGCTCTAAAAGATATAAGTGAAGTACTGGAGCAAAACTATACAACTCAAAAGATATAAGTGAAGCACATAGAGTATTCTAATAATTTACGAATCATGTGTGTCTGTCTCAAAAGGTGTGTACAGAAAATATGATTGTGGTAAACTAAAAATCAAAGACTCAAATCATACAAGACGCTCCAAGCAAAACACATATCATGTGGTAAATAAAAATATAGCTCCAAGTAAAGTTACCGATAGAAGTAGACGGAAGAGGGGAAGCGTTCCGGGGCATCCCCAAGCTTTGGCTTTTAGGTGTCCTTAGATTATATTTGGGGTGCCATGGGAATCCCCAAGCTGAGGCTCTTGCCACTCCTTGTTCCATAATCCATCAAATCTTTACCCAAAACTTGAAAACTTCACAACACAAAACTTAAAGTAGAAAATCTCGTGAGCTCCGTTAGCGAAAGAAAACAAAAGACCACTTCAAGGTACTGTAATGAACTCATTCTTTATTTATATTGGTGTTAAACCTACTGTATTCCAACTTCTCTATGGTTTATAAACTATTTTACTAGCCATAGATTCATCAAAATAAGCAAACAACACACGAAAAAACAGAATCTGTCAAAAACAGAACCGTTTGTAGTAATCTGTAGATAGCGCAAGATATGGAACCCCAAAAATTCTAAAATAAATTTATGGACGTGAGGAATTTATCTATTAATCATCTTCAAAAATAATTAACTAAATAGAACTTTCCAAATAAAAATGGAAGAAGTTCTCGTGAGCACTAAAGTTTTTGTTTTTTACAGCAAGATTAACAAGACTTTCCCCAAGTCTTCCCAACGGTTCTACTTGGCACAAACACTAATTAAACACAACAAAAACAGAGGCTAGATAAATTATTTATTACTAAACAGGAGCAAAAGGCAAAGAATAAAAATAAAATTGGGTTGCCTCCCAGCAAGCGCTATTGTTTAACGCCCCTAGCTAGGCATAAAAGCAAGGATAGATCTAGGTATTGCCATCTTTGGTAGGTGATTCTTCAATGAGGCATCTACCATCCTTAGGAATTTCTTTATTTTTATTGATTATCAAACTTTTAGGCACAAGATCGAAAAATTCATTTGTAACAAATGGTTCCTTAATGATAGCAAAAAGATTGGGATGAATACTTATAGATTTGAGATCCGCAGTTTCCTTACTAGAGGATACACCCTTATTTTTAGGAACATACATAAGCTTGGAAATTTTAGTGTGAGGACTTGGAGTATTCTTTACGTAAGAAAAGGCGGTTCCCAAGTTGGTAATAATATCCTCAAGTTTATCGATTCTAGTGGAATCCTGATTTATTTTCTCATTAACTATAGGTTCCTTTTCTTTAATATTTTTCAAAGTGACTCCTACTTTAGATCCATATTGATTGATTAGGTTGTGGATATTTTTATCCAAATTTTCAATTAAGTCTATAGTAGCAACCTTATTCTCAATAATTTCAAGTCTTTGCATTACATGCTCTAAAGTTAACATAGTTCCATTAACAAAAAGAGGTGGTGAGCCAAACAAATCTATCATAGCATTATAAGAATCAAAAGTATGGCTACACAAGAAGTTCCCTCTGGTAATGGTATGAAGGTTATATCTGTACCAAGGAGTAGCGCCTACATAGAAATTGCGAAGAAGAATGGAAGTAGATTGCTTTCTGGTAGATCTATTTTGAGCATTGCAAATTCTATACCAAGCATCTTTTAGATTTTCTCCATCCCTTTGCTTAAAATTTAGAACTTCAGTCTCGGGAGACAACGGAGAAGATAGAGGACTCGCCATAACGACAAGCAAACGGAAAAGAGGCGAATAGAGAAAGAGAGGGAGGATAGAGAGAGAGGGCGAATAAAACGGCAAGGGTGAAGTGGGGGAGAGGAAAACGAGAGGCAAATGGCAAATAATGTAATGCGGGAGATAAGGGTTTGTGATGGGTACTTGGTATGTTGACTTTTGCATAGACCTCCCCGGCAACTGCGCCAGAAATCCTTCTTGCTACCTCTTGAGCACCGCGTTGGTTTTCCCTTGAAGAGGAAAGGGTGATGCAGCAAAGTAGCGTAAGTATTTCCCTTAGTTTTTGAGAACCAAGGTATCAATCCAGTAGGAGGCTACGCGCCAGTCCCTCGCACCTACACAAAACAAATAAATCCTCGCAACCAACGTGATAAGGGGTTGTCAATCCCTACACGGTCACTTATGAGAGTGAGATCTGATAGATATGATAAGATAATATTTTTGGTATTTTTATGATAAAGATGCAAAGTAAAATAAAAGGCAATGAAAATAACTAAGTGTTGGAAGATTAATATGATGGAAGATAGACCCGGGGGCCATAGGTTTCACTAGTGGCTTCTCTCAAGAGCATAAGTTTTTTACGGTGGGTGAACAAATTACTGTTGAGAAATTGACAGAATTGAGCATATTTATGAGAATATCTAGGTATGATCATGTATATAGGCATCACTTCCGAGACAAGTAGACCGACTCCTGCCTGCATCTACTACTATTACTCCACACATCGACCGCTATCCAACATGCATCTAGAGTATTAAGTTCATAAGAACAGAGTAACGCCTTAAGCAAGATGACATGATGTAGAGGGATAAACTCATGCAATATGATGAAAACCCCATCTTGTTATCCTCGATGGCAAAAATACAATACATGCCTTGCTGCCCCTACTGTCACTGGGAAAGGACGCTGCAAGATTGAACCCAAAGCTAAGCACTTCTCCCATTGTAAGAAAGATCAATCTAGTAGGCCAAACCAAACTGATAATTCGAAGAGACTTGCAAAGATAACCAATCATGCATAAAAGAATCTAGAGAAGATTCAAATATTGTTCATAGATAAACTTGATCATAAACCCACAATTCATCGGTCTCAACAAACACACCGCAAAAGAAGATTACATCGAATAGATCTCCACAAGAGAGGGGGAGAACTTTATATTGAGATCCAAAAAGAGAGAAGAAGCCATCTAGCTAATAACTATGGACCCGAAGGTCTGAGGTAAACTACTCACACATCATCAGAAGGGCTATGGTGTTGATGTAGA
Source organism: Triticum urartu (assembly GCF_003073215.2). Classification (NCBI taxonomy): domain Eukaryota; kingdom Viridiplantae; phylum Streptophyta; class Magnoliopsida; order Poales; family Poaceae; genus Triticum; species Triticum urartu. Next base: position 393,087,155 of record NC_053025.1, read on the forward strand.
AGCCCTCCGTGATTGATGCCCCCTCCGGCGGAGCTCCGGAACAGGCCCCAAGATGGGATCTCGTGGATGCAGAAAGTTACAGCGGTGGAATTAGGGTTTTGGCTCTGTATCTGATCGTTTGGGGGTACATAGGTATATATATTAGGAAGGAGTACGTCGGTGGAGCAACAAGGGGCCCACGAGGGTGGAGGGCACGCCTGGGGGGTAGGCGCGCGCCCCTACCTCATGGCCTCCCTGTTGGTTGCTTGAAGAAGGGTCCAAGTCTCCTGGATCATGTTCGTTCCGAAAATCATGTTCCCGAAGGTTTCATTCCGTTTAGACTCCGTTTGATATTCCCTTTCTTCGAATCCCTAAAATAGGCAAAAAAAACAGCAATTCTGGGCTGGGCCTACGTTTAATGGGTTAGTATCAAAAATAATATAATAGTGAATAATAAAGCCCAATAATGTCCAAAACAGGAGATAATATAGCATGGAGCAATCAAAAATTATAGATACGTTGGAGACGTATCATACGCCACTGCTGATTCCTCCATGAAGTTGGAGCTCCGAGTGGACACTTCCGGGAAGGTGCTCCCTCCGGCTCCAAGGACACCGGCTGCCGACAACAGTCGGCGGCAGCAACCAAACAACAACAAGCACAAGGCCCGCAGCCAGCTTCCACTAGCCGGTAGGTGGCGATAGTCGAAGACCAGCAGCCTGAGGGACAGCCCGGCCCCAAGCACCAGAAGGGCGGCAAGCCTGCTTGGCTACCCGCCTTCTCCTACGAGCAAACCCTCGATGATCCCTGCAAGTTCCGCAGTGGTGCGAAGCCATCCAATAACACCACCCGAAAGTGCCACTGGCTCACCCAAATCTCCAAGGGCGAAGGACTGCTGCCCCCTCCGCCTACTGGCCCACCACCGCCTCCTCCCCAGCAGGCGGCGACCCAACCAGTAGTCGGCGCCATTCAATATGATTACCCTGAAGAACATGGAGCCTACATCGTCTTCACTAGTGTGGCTGACGATCGGCGCAGTCAGCGTTAGCAGCACCGAGAGGTGAACGCTGTTGCTTCAAGTGCTCCAGAATTCATTCATTGGTCTAAGAAGCCCATCAGCTCATCGCCCATCTCTTCCTGATCCACTCGGTTCTGATCCCTTGCTTCATTGCTTGCAGCGACACCCATGGCACCGATTCGAAGGTTCTCAGCCGCAGAGAAGGGAAAAGCCCGCCGCGACGAGCCAGGGCCGCTTCTGCCGAAGAAGAAGCTGGCCCGCCGCCGCGACATAGTCGTGAGGTCGGAGGTGTCGAGGTCTTGGTGTGAGAGGCCTCCCCTCGGGTATCCGCTGCCCTTGTATGCCCAGGTCGAGGGCTCCGGAGGCAGAGGCGGCGACCAACACCGTCCACGTCACAGCCGCGGTCGCCGCGCCGTGGTGGCGCGCGCCGTCGCCCCAAGAACCCACACCGAGGGCTCCTCGTGCAAACTAGTGATGTGGCCGGTGATGCCTCCGCGCACTTGGATTTGCTTCCCATAGTTCTTCTCCGCCGAGATGCCGCCGATGGGTCCCCTCAAATTATGGTTGCAGCATGCCGAGTGCGATGCCCCGGTGACAGGGCGGAGGTCGAGGTCGTCTCCCCGGGCAAGATCTTCATGACCCGCGGCTGGGGTGAGGTCGCCCGAGTTTGCCGCACGGAGGGCGCCCTCGCCATCCACTTCGAGTACGACGGCACCTCTACGATGTTCCTCAAGGTCTTCGACGAGGAAGGCCGCCGCTTGGAGTGCTGTCCTGGAGGGGGTCGTTGGGACAGCGCAACGGCAGGAGCTAGGCCTGCCGCTGGCCTCGTCAACGGTTCCTCCAGCAGCAGTGGTGGCGCTTGGGAGTCCAGTGACTCTCCCAAGCCCTAAGAGACTTCAGAGACGAGCGATGACAACTACGTGCCCCTGAGCTCTCACCGTGCCCGGAGCGCGGCCGCAGCGTCTGGCCGCCGCCGTCGCTGATCTGGATGGGTTTAGCACCGGCCTCCCGTGGCCCACTGTTGATGATGGCGCCGGCGGCTTGGCGCGTTTAGATAGGGCTCCTATAAACCTTCTCCTTTTGTTCCCTGCGAGGAATTGAGACGAACCCCGTGGGGGGCATGTAAAGGGTCTGTAATGCCTTTTGTTGATATCATCCTTATTATGAGGATTTATGAATACATGTCCTACTTCGGCTCGGTCTCCCCTTTCCAACTTCGTGGTAGCTTGGTGCTCTATGCCGACAGGTCCCGGTCCCCAGGCAGGTTGCAGCCGTCGCTGGTATCCCAGGTCACGATGACGTGGTCAAGGCCACGAGATGAGCGGCCCGAGGTCCAGTAAGAGCTCCCGAGGCGCGATGCTCAAGAGGTCCCCTTTAGCATGCAAGCAGCTACCTAAAGGTAGGAAAGGGAGGCGACGTCGCCGTAACAAGGCTGCAACAGGTGGGAATCCTACGACGTAGCACTTGCCCAACCCGAGTGCGAAACTTATCTTAGCGGTCCACAGTCGATTCCTTGTGCTGCGCCAGACTCCTTGTGCGTCGGCGGCTGTAGTATAGCCAGGTTAGGCCCGTGCGAGTCTCCCCCTCTTTCCCACGATCTTCTGTGTGCTCTACGTCCTTGGGTCCTGGCCCTCGAGCAAGCTCAGTCGCCGCTAGTATGCCAGGTCGCGATGTCGTGGTCAAGGCCAGGGGTGAGGGCTGGAGAGCCAGTAAAAGCTCCTGAGTCGCGATGCTTAGGAACCCCCCTTTAACGTGCAAGCGAATCGCATGGGAAAAGAGGGAGCCCACGGTACCTCCTGCTGTCGCCCTGTAGAGGTTCCTGCAGGTTAGCGCGAAGAGGGGTACAAATTGCAACCACGCTTTCTAGCTTGCCACTGGTCGATCCGCGAGAAGATGAAGGCACTGAGGGCTTTGTGAGGTGACGTGCGCGGGCGTGCCGCAAGCCAGAGCTCGACCGCTCAGATTTCTCAGCGTTGCAGGGACGGACCCGAGCACAAGCGTCGTGCCAACATGAGTAACCCCCGTTGCGGGATGAGCAAGGGGCCGATCGGCGACGTGGGCGGCCGCGGCAAGTGACAATCAAGCAAGTGATGACTATAAATAACTCATGCATGGGAACTAGCTAGCTTAGATAGATGCGAGAACAACACATGCCACTGGGACAGACCCGAGCGGCCTGGGGATGATGCAGCCCGAGGGGCGCCCCCAGTATAGTTAATAAAGATGCAGAAAGATACATGTCGCAGGGGCAAGCCCATGCGATCATGGGAATGATGCAGCCCGAGGGGCGGTCCCAGCTGAGTAAACCGGAAAATGTCACCTGGTTCCGTTATCGAAGGACTGTTGGAGTAGCTGATGATGCGCGCTGGAGGGTCGCTCCTCACGAGCCGCCAGAAGCCTCAGGAGGCTCTGGGGGCTCGGGTGGTTCCTTGAGGACAATCACCATATCCGCCCAGACTGCGTGATGCCTGGCCTCCTGAGCCGCCAGGATGCTTTGGAGATGACACTGGTAGGCGATAGCCACATTCGGCAAGCCAAACGGCATGCGAACATAGGTGTGAGGTGGACCCTCGCACCGTCCAACACGCGAAGGCCAGAATCGCTCCTGAGATGCGGCCCTGTTGAGCTCTGGAATGTCAATGCAGACACGCAGCCCGCCGTCCTCGCCGGGATGGGGAGCTGTGCCAGGTGGTGGGCGGCGGCGGCCGCGCATGGTCCTTGCTTCTTGAAGCTCCTGGTGGCCTTGATGATGAACTCCTGAGCACCGGGCGCTCCTCGCCCAGCACCCTCTTGAGGGAAGCGTGCAGCGAAGCACGCCTCCATGTGGTGCCCGAGCACCTCCCTCGTGATGTTGGCTAGGTCTGAGGCCCACCAGAAGAGAGCCCCCGAGCCTCGTTTGAGGAGGGCGCCGGGCGTGCCTTCCTATGCGAGGGAGGGAGGTGCCCCAGGTGTGGGCGCCGATCCTGAGGCGGCGTCGCTGAAAACACCGCTCTCTTGAGGCCCTATGCGGAGTAGTTTCTTCTTCTTCTTAGGGATGGCCTCAGGAGGGTACTGGAAGCCCTCGCTGTCGGGGTCTTCGATTGCTGCGGCTTGGAAGGCGCGCTCCATGGAGCACACAACATCTCTTTCTTCGCAGGGGACTGTGATGATTCCGCCGCTTCCTGGCATCTTGAGGACGTTATAGCCATGGTGGGTCACTGCCATGAACTTGGCTAATGCTGGGTACCCAAGGATGGCGTTGTATGACAGACGGATGTGGGCGACGTCGAAGTCGATGAGCTCGGTGCGGTAGTTGTCGCATTGGCTGAAGGTGACAGGGAGGTGGACCTGCCCTATCGGGGTGGTGGAGCCATCGGTTACTCCTGAGAAAGGCTTGGTAGGATGTAGCTGATCATAGGGCACTTGAAGGTTGTCGAACGTCTCGAAGGACAGGATACTAAGCCCCGCGCCGCCGTTGATGAGGGTCTCGGTGACTTGGACATTGTTGATGATGGGTGAACAGAGTATCGGGAGGACACCGCCGATTGCCGTGCATTTGAGCTGGTCCACCGAGCTGAAGGTGATGGCATACTTGGACCACCTGAGCGGAAGTGTGGCCTCGAGCCTGGGGAGGGCCGCATTCACCTCACGAGAAAACTGCTTGAAGATGCGCTGGGAAGCCAGGGCCTGAGCACCGCCCAAGATGCAGGCAATAGTGCACGGCTCCTGGAAGCCCCTAGCCCCCTCGTCCTGATGATGGTCGTCGTTCCTTTTTGGTGGTGGCGGCAGCGGAGGGAGGCCAGGATTGTCCTAAGGATGGTCCTCGTGAGGCTGGTCGCGCCAAGCGCCCTCACGAGGCTGCTCCTGCCAGTGGTCCTCACGAGGCTGGTCGCGCCACTCCTGGCGGGGGCCGCGATCATCCTAGCATCCTCCACTTCGTCCTTCTCCTCGGTCGTTGCCCCGGTCATTGCGCTCGGAGCGTCGACCAAAGCATCCATCTCAGATGGCCCTGAGCTCTTGACAACCATTGGTGATGTGGCTGTGTACGTTGTGGAAGGCGCAGAATGGACGGCTGCTTTTGGACGACTCGGGGTGGTCCCGGCCGCGCTTCGCGTCCGGCTCCACCGCGAGCACGGCTACTCCCTTGCGCTTCACGTCCTTGGCCTTGGCTTTCTTCTCTTTTGGGTCGGCGGTAGGGAGCTCGAGGAGGGAGAGGCGCCCTTCCTCAGCTCTTGCGCACTTGGTCGCCATGTTGAACATCTCCAGAGCTGTGCACAGCTCCTCATGGATGGCGAGCTCCTCCTTCATCTTGATGTCGCGGACGCCATCGAAAAACGCTGACATGATGGCCTCGTCTGTTACCTTGGGGATCTTGAGGCGAACGCTGTTGAAGCGCTGGATGTACTTCTGCAGGGTCTCTCCCGACAGTTGCTTGATGCAGCATAGGTCACCCGCGACCGGAGGACGGTCGGGAGTGTCGTGGAAGTCGGTGATGAAGTGGTCGTGCATCTCACCCCAGGAGGAGATTGATCCCGCGGGCAGGTTCAGGAGCCATGAGCGAGCGCCAGCCTTGAGAGCCATGGGAAACCAGTTCGCCATGACTTTTTCATCGCCGTTGGCTGCCTCGATGCTCAGCTCGTAGAGCTGCAGGAACTCCGCGAGGTCGGGGCTGCCGTCATAGCGCGAAGGCAGATCCGGCTTGAACTTGCCTAGCCAAACGATGGTGCACAGCTCGGGAGTGAAGGCTCGGCAGCCTGTTGTGGTCACCGGAGCCCGTCGTGGTTGAGGAACCTGGTCTTGGTACCCACGCACCGCCACTGCAGGTGGCGCGCGGTCTTGACATGGTAGTGCGGGGAGTGCAGGAGCATTTTCCTGCGGTGGGGGAACTTCTTGGCAGCTTCTTTCTTCGTGCGCGGGCACACGGCATGGCGGATCGCGCCGCGGGACCGCGCATCTCGGGGCGAGGATGCCTTCTTGGTGCGTAGGAGGCAGGGGTGCTCCATGTGGCGCGCTTCTCGGCGTGAGGGCGCCGTATTGCTGCAGGGGCGGCAGAGGCGCCCCGTGAGCTACGTCTCCCGCGACCGGAGGCGGGCGAGGCGGCAAGAGGGATGGTGCAGGAGAGCCCCCAGTGGCGCTGACGAGCTCGGCGATGCGGTCCAGCCAGTCCTCATAGAGGTCGTCGACCGGGCGGTAACGCAGGAGCTCGCGCGCCACGAGCAACGCAGCCTGCGCATCCGTGGGCGCACGGCGAGCGTGGGATGATGAGCCGGCCGGAGTCAGCGACGGGGTGGCGGTGCGGCCATCCCGCTGCACGGAGGGGTGTGGTGATGATGCTTGCTGCTTGTTTGTTGCAGGGCCGGTAGAGGCATTGGCAACAGGTGATGGAGAACGGCGGGGAGGTCCGCCAATGAGCGCTGTCTAGGCGACGTGAGCGGCCAGGGTGGCACGGCGCTTGGCGCGAGCTCGGAGAGCGTCTGACATGGACGTGGTGGAGTCACGGAATGTGGAATTATGAAGAGAAACCTTGATCGCACCCCTACCTGGCACGCCAAATGTCGGATTTCGGGTTCCAGCGAAACCCGTCAGGTTCGAACACTGGGGTGAGCATGAAGATCTTTCCCCTAGCTCACGCTCTCGCAATGATCTCAGAACCTAACTCTCTGAACACGAAGAACAAAGGACACCTGGTTTATACTGGTTCAGGCCAACAATGTGGTGTAATACCCTACTCTAGTGTGGTGTGGTGGATTGCCTCTTGGGATGAGGATGAACAAGTACAAGGGAAGAACAGCCTCCTGAGGAGACGTGTTCTTGGGCTCGGTGAGCTTGTGTGTGTGAGGATGGAATGGATCCGATCCCAGAACAGTTCCAAGATCAGTTGCCTCCTACTGTGGTGGCTAGTCCTATTTATAGAGGCCCTGGTCCTCTTCCCAAATGTAGGCGGGAAGGGATTCAACAACGGCCAAATTTGAAGGGAGACAACTAGTACAAGTTATCCTGAAAAACGGTGGTCTTCGCCTGCCAAAGGCTCTGGTGGTGACGCCGTCCTGGGCTCCACGGCGACCTCCGTCCTGCTGTCCTGCTGGTCTTGGTCTTGTTGCACCGATATGGAAACCTTTGCCTGATGCCTCGGGACTCCTCTCCTACGCCTGCCCCTTTAGGACCAAAGAGGAAACGAGGACCCTACACGCGTTGGCGCCTGCCTGGTGCCCGCCTGGCCTTGGTCGTCATGGCTTGCGTCACAGGAACCTCGCGAGGTGCCCCTTGCCTTGATCTCTCTGCCCCTCGCGAGCCAGCCTAGTGAGGCCGCCCCCGAGGAGGTCTAGCATCGTCCGCCTCGCAAGGCTTGGCCCCTCGCGAGGGTTTTGAATGTTTGCTGGTGAAGATGGGGCGCACAGGCCAGCTGGTGGAGCCATGTCGTGGGCCGCAAGCAGGCATGTCTGGGGACCCCAGTTCCCAGGATGCCGACACCACTTTTCAGCGTTGCATGCAGAAGTGCCTCCTCAAGCAACTCGGCAGAAATGCCCATGTCTATGTAGACAATATTGTGGTGAAGACAGAGAAGCACAATACTCTCTTGGAAGATCTCAAGGAAACTTTCGAAAATCTGCGTCGGTTTCAGATCAAGCTCAACCCGGATAAATGTGTCTTCGGGGTACCAGCCAACCCACTTCTTGGCTTCCTGGTCTCAGAACGTGGCATTGAGTGGAACCCTGTGAAAATCAAAGCCATTGAGATGATAGAGAAGCCCACCCGACTGCGAGATGTCTAGAAGTTCACCAGCTGCTTGGCATCCATCAGCCGCTTCATCCGTCGGCTGGGTGAGAAGACTCTTCCCATGTACCATCTCATGAAGAAAACCACTCACTTCGAGTGGAGAGATAAGGCGGAGGAGGCCTTTCTCCAGCTGAAGAAGATGCTGACTACCCCGCCTGTCCTGGCGGCCCCGGCTACTAAAGAGCCCATGTACCTCTACATCACCGCCACCAGCCGGGTGGTCAGCACTGTCATAGTAGTGGAGTGCCCAGAGGCCGGTAGGGCACCGCCGGTCTAGAGGCCTGTGTATTACTTGAGCGTGGTGTTGTCCACCTCAAAATAGAACTACCCCCACTACCAGAAGATGTGCTACGGTGTGCACTTTGCCGCCAAGAAGCTGAAGCCCTATTTTCAAGAGCACCCCATCACGGTTTTCTGCACAACTCCACTTGCCGAGATCATAGGCAACAGGGATGCGTCTGGCCGAGTGGCCAAATGGGCCATCGAGTTGGCCCCCCTACACCATCTTCTACCAGCCACGCACCGACATCAAGTCCCAAGCACTGGCCGACTTCCTCGTTGACTGGGCCGAGACCCAGTACCGGCCGCCAGCTCCAGACTCCACCCATTGGCGAATGCACTTTGATGGCTCGAAGATGCGCACTGGCTTGGGAGTCGGCGTTGTCCTCACCTCTCCCAAAGGTGACAAGCTCAGATACACATTGCAAATTCACTTCGCTGCCTCCAACAACGTGGCCGAGTATGAGGCGCTAGTACACGGCCTCCGACTGGCCAAAGAGATCGGCATCCGCCGGATCTTGTGCTACGGCGACTCCGACTTGGTGGTCCAACAGTCGTCTGGGGACTGGGACGCCAAGGATGCAAATATGGCAAGTTACCGCTTCCTCATTCAGCAGCTCAGCGGATATTTTGAAGGGTGTGAGTTCTTTCACGTGCCATGGAACAAAAACGAGCCAGCTGATACCCTGGCACGAATGGCTCCACACGTCAAGCAATACTAGCTTGCGTCTCCCTTCAGTGCCTCCGCAAGCCGTCGATCAAGCCTTCTCCAGAATCTTAGTCTATCTTCATGCCGGCTGCTCCCGAAGCAGTCCGATCCGACTCAAGAGCTTCGATAGCCTGCCCGAGGACTTCGGCAGGCGGCACGAGGACTGTGGTAGTCGCACCCGGCCTGGGGACTTCACAACCCGTCCTGGGGGCTGCAGCAATTGGCTCGGGGACTTCACCAAATGGCTCAGAAATTGCAACAGCCGTACCCGGCCCGGGGACTTCATAGCTCGGCCTGGGGGCTGCGGCAGTCGGCTCGGAGACTTCAACAACACAAAAAGCAGCGGCCGGCCCCAACCCACCACCTCCCAACCCAACCGCTCTAGTGCAAGTGGCCGTAGTGGCAGTAGAAGAAATTCAAGCACCATCATGGGCACAACCCATCCTCAAGTTTCTCGTAACAAGAGAACTGCCAGCCGACGAGATCTCAGCCCGGCAAGTGCAACGACGAGCAGGAGCCTACACAATAGTAAACAGAGAGCTCGTCAGGCGCAGCGTGATCGGAGTCTTCCAACGCTGCGTAGAAGCAGAGAAGGGTCAAGCAATCCTCAAAGACATCCATCAAGGAAAGTGCGGCCACCACGCGGCCTCCAGATCCCTTGTCGCCAAAGCTTTCCACCATGGTTTCTTCTGGCCGACTGCTTTGGAAGACGCCAAGGAGTTGGTCAAGCATTACAAAGGGTGCCAGAAGTTCAGCTCCAAGCAACATCTACCGGCTTCTGCACTCAAGACCATCCCCCTTACCTGGCCTTTTGCCATGTGGGGGCTGGACATGGTGAGACCATTCAAGACAGCACGCGGCGGCATGACCCATTCGCTTGTCGCCATGGACAAATTCACCAAATGGACTGAAGCAAAACCAATCAAGAAACTGAATGGTATGACTGCTGTGACCTTCATTGCCGATATCACTGTCCGATATGGTGTGCCACACAGCATCATCACCAACAATGGCATGAACTTTGCCAAGGGAGCCTTGGCCCGTTTCTGGGCCACACAGGGCATCCGACTGGATTTAGCGTCTGTTGCCCATCCGCAATCAAATGGCCAAGTCGAGCAAGCAAACGACATCATCCTCTCCGGCATCAAGCCCCGACTGGTCGAGCCGCTGGAGCGCTCGGCCGGCTGTTGGATCGATGAGCTCCCGGCCGTCCTTTGGAGCCTCCGCACCACTCCAAACAAATCAATCGGCTTCACTCCATTCTTCCTCGTATACAGGGCCAAGGCCGTCATCCTACCTGACATCAAGTTCGACTCACCTCGCATCACCATCTACACGGAGGCAGAGGCAAAAGAAGCAAGAGAAGACGACGTTGATTTGCTGGAAGAGGGCCGGCAGTTAGCACTCAGTTGGTCCGCTATCTACTAGCAGAGTCTGCGCCGCTGATACGTCTCCGTCGTATCTATAATTTTTCATTGTTCCATGCCAATATTCTACAACTTTCATATACTGTTGGCAACTTTTTTATATTATTTTTGGGACTAACATATTGATCCAGTGCCTAGCGACAGTTCCTGTTTGTTGCATGTTTTATGTTTCGCAGAATATCCATATCAAACGAAATCCAAATGGGATAAAAACGGACGGAGCTTATTTTTGGAATATTTGGAAAATCTGGGAGAAAGATCAATGTGAAACAGTGTCCGAGGTGGGCATGAGGTAGGGGGCGCGCCCCACCCCCCTGGGCGCGCCCCTGACCCTCGCGGTCCACCCTTAAGGCAGTTGATACCATTCTTCGGCCGCGAGAAAGCTAACGTTTGGTAAAAAAAATCACGGCGAAGGTTTCGGTCAAATCGGAGTTACGGATCTCCATATATATACGAAACGGTGAAAGGGCAGCAGAACAGAACGCAGAAACAGAGAGAGACAGAGAGACAGATCCAATCTCGGAGGGGCTCTCGCCCCTCCCATGCCATGGAGGCCAAGGACCAAAGGGGAAACCCTTCTCCCATCTAGGGAGGAGGTCAAGGAAGAAGATGACGAAGGGCCCCCCTCTCCCCTTCTCTTCCGGTGGCACCGGAATGCTGCCGTGTCCATCATCATCATCGCCGCGATCTACTCCAACACCTCCGCCATCTTCACCAACATCTCCATCACCTTCCCCCCTCTATCTACAGCGGTCCACTCTCCCGCAACCAGGTGTACCCTCTACTTGAACATGGTGCTTTATGCTTCATATTATTATCCAATGATGTGTTGCCATCCTATGATGTCTGAGTAGGATTTGTTGTCCTATCGGTGGTTGATGAATTGCTATGATTGATTTAATTTGCTTGTGGCTATGTTGCTGTCCTTTGGTGCCCATCATATGATTGCGCGCGTGGATCACACCCTAGGGTTAGTTGTATGTTGATAGGACTATGTATTGGAGGGCAAGAGTGACAGAAGCTTCAACCTAGCATAGAAATTGATGCATACGGGATTGAAGGGGGACCAATATATCTTAATGCTATGGTTGGGTTTTACCTTAATGAACGTTAGTAGTTGTGGATGCTTGCTAATAGTTCCAATCATAAGTGCATAGAATTCCAAGTCGGGGATGACATGTTAGCAGTGGCCTCTCCCACATAATACTTGCTATCGGTCTAGTAAAGTAGTCAATTGCTTAAGGGGCAATTTCGCAACTCCTACCACCACTTTTCCACACTTGCTATATTTACTTTATTGATTCTTTACTTACAACAGCCCCTACTTTTTATTTACTTGATCTTTATTATCTTGCAAACCTATCCAACAACACCTACAAAGTACTTCTAGTTTCATACTTGTTCTAGGTAAAGCGAACATCAAGCGTGCGTAGAGTTGTATTGGTGGTCGATAGAACTTGAGGGAATATTTGTTCTGCCTTTAGCTCCTCGTTCGGTTCGACACTCTTACTTATCGAAAACTGTTGCGATCCCCTATACTTGTGGGTTATCAAGACCCTTTTTTGGCGCCGTTGCCGGGGAGCAATAGCGTGGGGTGAATATTCTCGTGTGTGCTTGTTTGCTTTATCACTAAGTAATTTTTATTTGTTGTTCTTAGTTGTTTTCTATCTTTAGTTATGGGTAGGAAACGCAAAATACCAAAAAAATTAGTTGTACCTACTAAACCAATGGTTGAAGAACCACTCAAAATCTATCACACTGCTGAAGCTTATTACTTGGATCATCTTTGATCCCTATGTGCTCGTGCTAAAACCCCAACTAGCTTAGTTGAGGGCAAATCTTTAGATGAGCATGTTTGTTATGTGTGACACCGAATATCTGAAAAAGGGAAAATTTTACTGGGTCAAATTCATCGTTTGCAATGTTATGCTTGGAATTTATGCGAAATATATGATATTACTTGTTGTTCTGAAAACCCTAAGAAACACCTTCCCAATCAATGTGAGTTTAGTGATAATGGAATCGTATCTTCGTATGCCAAGGGTGTTTATAGTTACTATGATGTTCAACAAATTGAAGAATTTGTTGCTTTTAAGGGTGCTTATGAAATTGCTTCTTTGATTGAAACGTATGATGCTACTCTTTACAAATCTGAAAATTTTGACATACTTAAATATTGCTATGATAATTATGCTTCTAGTTCCTATGTTGAACCATATATTGAGGACTACCCCGCTGTCCAAGAAGAGACTAATATTTTGCAGGAGTCCATGGAAGAAGAAATTGATGAAACTGTGAGCTCATTGGATGAAAAAGATGAAGAGGAGAGCGAAGAACAAAAGGAGGAAGAGCGGATTAGCTACCCGTGCCCACCTTCTAATGAGAGTAACTCTTCAACTCATACATTGTTTAATTTCCCTTCGTGCTTGCCGAAGGATGATTGCTATGATTATTGTTATGATCCCGTTGATTCTCTCGAAATATCCCTTTTTGATGATGCTTGCTATGCTTCTGGCCAAGATGCCAATATGAATTATGCTTATGGAGATGAACTTTCTGTAGTTCCTTATGTTAAACATGAAATTGTTGCTATTGCACCCACACATGATAGTCCTATTATCTTTTTGAATTCTCCCGACTACACTATATCGGAGAAGTTTGCCCTTATTAAGGATTATATTGATGGGTTGCCTTTTACCGTTGCACATGATGATTTTGATGAATATAATATGCATGTGCTTGCTTCTCCTACTTGCAATTATTATGAGAGATGAACTATATCTCCACCTCTCTATGCTTCCAAGATGATAAAATTGCAAGAAACTGCTTATGCTATGCATTGGCCTTTACTTTGTGAGCATGAATTGTTCTTTTATGACATGCCGATGCATAGGAAGAGAGCTAGACTTTGTTGTTGCATGATATATATTACTTTGTGCTCACTACTAAATTATAAATCATTTTTAATTAAAATTGGCTTTGATATACCTTGGGATCCGGGTGGATTCATTACTTGAGCACAATATGCCTAGCTTAATGGCTTTAAAGAAAGCGCTGCCAGGGAGACAGCCCGGAAGTTTTAGAGATTCATTTATTTCTGTTGAGTGTTTTCACATAGTTTAAAAACAACAAAAATAAAGAGGAGAACCCAAAACTTTTTCAAAAAGGAAAGTGAAAGTGAGAAAGACAAGCATTGTTGAAGTGGGGGAGCTCCTTGAAGTTTGTTCATGCTCACAGCAACTTTGTGAATCTTGATTACAGAAACTTTTCAACAAAAATAATTATCCCCTTGTACAATTCCATTGTATTATAAAAATAATGTGCCAAGGTTTGCCTTTAGGATGTTTACATTTGCTTGATGGTCTGTACGGTGCAGGACAGGAACTTTGGCTGTAGTGCGCGATTTTACATTTTTAGCTGGAACATCAAATGGTTCTGATTCTTTTTGCACTGTTTTTATATAAAAAAATTTATTTTCCTAATTTTTTCAGAATTTTTCAAGCATTAGAAGTATGGTGAATGTTCAGATTGTTACAGACTGTTCTGTTTTAGACAGATTCTGTTTTTGATGCATAGTTTGCTTGTTTTGATGAAACTATCAATTTATATTAGTGGATTAAGCCATTAAAAAGTTATATTACAGTAGAAACAATGCAAAAACAAAATATGAATTGGTTTGAAACAGTACTTAGAGTAGTGATTTGCTTTATTCTACTAACGGATCTTACCGAGTTTTCTGTTGAAGTTTTGTGTGGATGAAGTGTTCGATGATCGAGAAGGTCTCGATGTGAGAAGAAGGAAGAGAGGCAAGAGCTCAAGATTGGGGATGCCCGAGGCACCCCAAGTAAATATTCAAGGAGACTCAAGAGTCTAAGCTTGGGGATGCCCTGGAAGGCATCCCCTCTTTCTTCAACAAGTATCGGTATGTTTTCGGATTCGTTTCATTGATGCGATATGTGCAATCTTGGAGCGTCTTTTGAATTTAGTTTTCATCTTTCTTTTATGCACCATGCTGGTATGAGATAGTCCTTGGTTGATTTATAGAATGCCCTATGCACTTCACTTATATCTTTTGAGTATGTCTTTATAGAATGCTTCATGTGCTTCACTTATATCATTTGAAGTTTGGATTGCCTGTTTCTCTTCACTTAGACAACCGCCATTTATAGAATGCTATTTTGCTTCACTTATATTTGTTAGAGCGTGGGCATATCTTTTGTAGAAAGAATTGAACTCTCTTGCTTCACTTATATCCATTTAGAGAGATGACAGGAATTGGTCATTCACATGGTTAGTCATAAAATCCTACATAAAACTTGTAGATCACTGAATATGATATGTTCGATTCCTTGCAATAGTTTTGCGATATAAAGATGGTGATATTAGATTCATGCTAGTGGGTAGTTGTGGATTGGTAGAAATACTTGTGTTCAGGTTTGTGATTCCCGTAGCATGCACGTATGGTGAACCGTTATGTAAAGAAGTCGGAGCATGAGGTATTTATTGATTGTCTTCCTTATGAGTGGCGGTCAGGGACGAGCGATGGTCTTTTCCTACCAATCTATCCCCCTAGGGGCATCCGTAGTAGTACTTTGCTTCGAGGGCTAATAAACTTTTGCAGTAAGTATGTGAGTTCTTTATGACTAATGTTGAGTCCATGGATTATACACACTCTCACCCTTCCATCATTGCTAGCCTCTCTAGTATCACGCAACTTTCGTCGGTGCCATAAACCCACCATATACCTTCCTCAAAACAGCCACCATACCTACCTATCATGGCATTTCCATAGCCATTCCAAGATATATTGCCATGCAACTTTCATCATCATCATATACATGACTTGAGCATTCATTGTCATATAGCTTTCCATGATCGGAAGATAGCTAGCATGATATTTTCATGGCTTGTCCGTTTTTTGATGTCATTGCTATGCTAGATCATTGCACATCCCGGTACACCACCGGAAGCATTCATATAGAGTCATATCTTTGTTCTAGATATCGAGTTGTAATATTGAGTTGTAAGTTAATAAAAGTGTGATAATCATCATTATTAGAGCATTGCCCCAAGAAAAAAAAGAGGCCAAAGAATCCTAAATAAAAAAGGGGGCCAAAGAAGCCCATCCAAAAAGGGGGGCAATGTTACTATCCTTTTACCACACTTGTGCTTCAAAGTAGCACTATGTTCTTCATATAGAGAGTCTCTTGAGTTATCACTTTCATATACTAGTGGGAATTTTCATTATAGAACTTGGCTTGTATATTCCAACGATGGGCTTCCTCAAATGCCCTAGGTCTTCATGAGCAAGCAAGTTGGATGCACTCCCACTTAGTTTCAGTTTGAGCTTTCATATACTTATAGCTCTAGTGCATCCGTTGCATGGCAATCCCTACTCACTCACATTGATATCTATTGATGGCATCTCCATAGCCCGTTGATACGCCTAGTTGATGTGAGACTATCTTCTCTTTTTTGTCTTCTCCACAACCACCATTCTATTCCACCTATAGTGCTATATCCATGGCTCATGCTCATGTATTGCGTGAGGGTTGAAAATGCTGAAGCGCATTAAAAAGTATGAACCAATTGCTCGGCTTGTCATCGGGGTTGCACATGATGTGAATATTTTGTGTGGTGAAGATCGAGCATAGCCAGACTATATGATTTTGTAGGGATAGCTTTCTTTGGCCTTGTTATTTTTAAAGGACATGATTGCTTTATTAGTGGGCTTGAAGTGTTATTGTTTTTATGTCAAATGATAGACTATTGCTTTGAATCACTCGTGTCTTAATATTCATGCCATGATTAGATATGTGATCAAGATTATGCTAGATAGCATTCCACATCAAAAATTATCTTTTTTATCATTTACCTACTCGAGGACGAGCAGGAATTAAGCTTGGGGATGCTGATACGTCTCCATCGTATCTATAATTTTTTATTGTTCCATGCCAATATTCTACAACTTTCATATACTTTTGGCAACTTTTTATATTATTTTTGGGACTAACATATTGATCCAGTGCCCAGTACCAGTTCCTGTCTGTTGCATGTTTTATGTTTTGCAGAATATCCATATCAAACGGAATCCAAATGGGATAAAAACAGACGGAGCTTATTTTTGGAATATTTGGAAAATCTAGGAGAAAGATCAACGCGAAACGGTGTCTGAGGTGGGCATGAGGTAGGGGGCGCTCCCCACCCCCTGGGTGCGCCCCTGACCCTCGTGGTCCACCCGTAAGGCGGTTGATGCCCTTCTTCGGCCGCAAGAAAGCTAATTTTGGTTAAAAAAAATCATGGTGAAGGTTTAGGTCCAATCGGAGTTACGGATCTCCATATATATACTAAACAGTGAAAGGGCAGCAGAACAGAACGCAGAAACAGAGAGAGACAGAGAGACAGATCCAATCTCGGAGGGGCTCTCGCCCCTCCCATGCCATGGAGGCCAAGGACCAAAGGGGAAACCCTTCTCCCATCTAGGGAGGAGGTCAAGGAAGAAGATGACGAAGGGCCCCCCTCTCCCCTTCTCTTCCGGTGGCACCGGAATGCTGCCGTGTCCATCATCATCATCGCCGCGATCTACTCCAACACCTCCGCCATCTTCACCAACATCTCCATCACCTTCCCCCCTCTATCTACAGCGGTCCACTCTCCCGCAACCAGGTGTACCCTCTACTTGAACATGGTGCTTTATGCTTCATATTATTATCCAATGATGTGTTGCCATCCTATGATGTCTGAGTAGGATTTGTTGTCCTATCGGTGGTTGATGAATTGCTATGATTGATTTAATTTGCTTGTGGCTATGTTGCTGTCCTTTGGTGCCCATCATATGATTGCGCGCGTGGATCACACCCTAGGGTTAGTTGTATGTTGATAGGACTATGTATTGGAGGGCAAGAGTGACAGAAGCTTCAACCTAGCATAGAAATTGATGCATACGGGATTGAAGGGGGACCAATATATCTTAATGCTATGGTTGGGTTTTACCTTAATGAACGTTAGTAGTTGTGGATGCTTGCTAATAGTTCCAATCATAAGTGCATAGAATTCCAAGTCAGGGATGACATGTTAGCAGTGCCTCTCCCACATAATACTTGCTATCGGTCTAGTAAAGTAGTTAATTGCTTAAGGGGCAATTTCGCAACTCCTACCACCACTTTTCCACACTCTCTATATTTACTTTATTGCTTCTTTACTTACAACAGCCCCTACTTTTTATTTACTTGATCTTTATTATCTTGCAAACTTATCCAACAACACCTACAAAGTACTTCTATTTTCATACTTGTTCTAGGTAAAGCGAACATCAAGCGTGCGTAGAGTTGTATCGGTGGTCGATAGAACTTGAGGGAATATTTGTTCTGCCTTTAGCTCCTCGTTGGGTTCGACACTCTTACTTATCGAAAACTGTTGCGATCCCCTATACTTGTGGGTTATCAGCCGCTACCATAGTCGGAAGGTCAAGCCAAGATCGTTCCAAGAGGGAGACCTTGTGCTCCGGCTGATCCAGCGAACATCCGGCCAGCACAACCTCTCAGCCCCTTGGGAGGGCCCATTCATCATCAGCAAAGCTTTGGGCAATGACTCCTACTACCTCATCGACGCACAGAAGCCCAGAGCATGCAAGAGAGACGACTCCGGCAAAGAATCGGAGCGCCTGTGGAATGCAAATCTCCTCCGAAGATTTGACAGTTAAATGCAGTATGTACCATGCTAGCTTTTGTATTAAGTGCTAAGACATCAGGACCTTCAAGGAGCACTCAGGGGCTACCCTCTTTATCTATATAACAAGTTCCATGCCCATGAATGTGTTATTTCGTTATTTTGCCTGGCACCGGGTTCGACTAGTCGGCCCGGGGGCTTGCCGCCTTGTACTATACCAATGCTACCTACAGTCGGACAAGTAGTGTGCCAGCACCTAAGCCATCTCTTGCCATCAGCCGCAGCTCACAGAGCGACTGTCCGGCTGGCAAGAGTTAAAGGCAGGAAATGGTGCCCACACGAAAAATGGCTAAGGACAAAAGCATTCTCATAGGCCAAACTGACTCTCCGCCTCATCGACCGGCTGTTAAGCAGCCGGCCGGCCGGCTTTTACAACTTAACTTGCTATGCTCTACAAAGGCTAAGTACTTGCCTTCCTAAAACGGCCAAGTACTTGACCCAGCCACAGACCGCAGAGCGGCTGTCCCGTTGGCAAGACGGCAGCTAAGGGAAGGCGGCAAAGGAAAAAGTCAAAAGATCAGAGGAGCAAGGCAAGTTGGAAATCGGCAAAGATAATTTACATTGCAAAAGGCCCTTGGCCAGCATTCAACAGAGTTTGAATACACCCCCAGCGGGTGGAACTGCGCAAATCTAACAAGTTTGTTCAAAAGAAATTACAAAACAGGAAGAAAAGATAACTTGGCCGCCTAGGCCAGAGGAGCAGCAGCCGGATCGGAGGGGTCAAAGCACCGATGGTGGAGCGGTCGCCTGGCTGGTCTCGGCTTGGTCAGCACCAGCGGCAGCCGGCTCGCCGGCATGCCGCCCGTTGGTCGAGACTTGGTCGGGATGAGGCTGGCTATCGCCTCCATCATCTGGCACATCATCTTCGCCGTCCTCGTCCTCGTCCTCCTCCTCTTCACCTTCATCACTGGAGGCGATCTCCTCCACCGAGTACTCGCCGCCTTCTGGGTTCAGCCCGAACCAGTTGGGCGGTGCCTCGGCACCCTCCTCATTCAGCTCGGGGAGGAAGACACCGGTGTCCATGTACTCGGCTATCGCCGCGGCGCGATGGTAGAGCTCGGGCGGCACCACCGCCAACTCCTCGCTGTCTTCAGCACGGAGAGTGGCCAACTGGGCTAGGCTCAGCTCAGGGTACCACCCCTTGACAAACTCCAAGGCCTGCCGCGCGCCTGCCCGGGTTGCGGAGCCCTTCCACGCCTCGAAGCGGCCGATGCCAACCTCTAAACAGTCGGAGGTCCGACTGGGGGTGCACAGAATCGGAGTACCTGGCCAGACGGCGGAGACTACTTGAGCTCCGGCGCACTACAGGCGGCGGAGCACTCGGTGGGCCGGTTGGAGACGAGCCTGGATGGCAAGAAGCTGCTCGGCGAGGGTCTGAGGGGCGTTGGGTGCAATTTCTGCACCAGCCAGCCTTCGCTCATCACGCGGGCCTCGATGGCTTGGATGGCAGCGACGGTATGACTAGGAAAGTACTCTGCACAAGAACAAAAAAGAAGTATGAAGTCGGATGTCGGCTTGAACGAGAAGTCGGCAAATGGAAGAAAGGGAAGAACGGCTTACCGTCGAGCATGTCCTCGATCTCACCATGGCTATCGGTCAGAGCCTTCTCCCTGTCAACCCAGCTCGAGCGTTGAGTCTCGAACTCGGCTTCGAGCGCCTCTTTCACATCCTTGAGCTTCTACAGTGCCGCCTGGTGCTGGTCCTCCTGGTCGGCCAATTTCTTGGCCAGGCGGTCGCACTCCTGCTCCATCCGGCTGCGCTCCTCCTCCTTGGCATGCAGCGCGGTTTGCGCTTCACCCAACCGCTGCTACAAGTCGGCATTGGCTCCTGCGGAAGACAAAAAGAAAGGACAGTCAGCAAGATACCAAAAGAAAAGGAGTAGTTGCTGGAAGATCCGGCCCGACTGCTCAGCAGTCGGCCCGAATCTCGGGGGCTACACCCCGCGGGTGCGCTGGCGCGCCCCCGCGTGAATAAGGATGAAGCACTTACTCCGGTTGTCGGTCAATTCAGCAGTCCGCTTGGCCAACTCCCGGACGTGAGAGTTGAAGGCGGCCGCGCGGATGTTGTGATAGTCCTGCAACCAAGACAAGAGAAGAAAGAAAAGGAGGTTAGCACTCGGAACTTACCTTAAGTTTCGAGCCGCCTGCTAAGCAGCCGGCCCAGAACTCAGGGGCTACACACAGTGGGTGCGTTGGCGCGCCCCCACGGAAGATTCCAAGAAAAATACAAGGATCAGAAGAAAAAAATGATCAAGAGACATTACCAGATGGCGGCATGAGTTGCCAGAAACTCCTTCGTGTATTGTTGGAGGGCGGCGCCGTGGGCCTGAAGATGAGCCTGCACGTCACTCGCGGCGCGGTTTAGCATGCTCATCCCGCCTCCAAGAGTCCATTCCGATGGGGTGGCGCTGCTGGCCTCAGCGTCAGGGGCCGAAGTGCTCGCGGCCCCAAGCTCCAGCGGCCGCGGCGCCGACGCCGCCTTCTCCGGGCGACGATGCCCCGGAGTACGGACCACCAGGGTCGAACCCACCACCAACTCATTGCCAGCCGGTGGCGCCGGTGGCGCCTCAGGCTGACTGCTCTGAGAATCTACAATTGGGGCTTGCAGGGGCTCCTCCGCCCCCAAGACGAGGGCGTCGCCTCCTCCGCCTTCCGCAACTGGTTGTTCATCCTCGGCTCCTCCAGCCGGCACCTTAGTCCCTGACGCTGGCGGGGCGGCGCATAGGGGGGTGACTAGTTGTGGCGCCTGGACGGATGTTGCCTTCTCCGCCCGCGCCTTGGCGACCGCATCCGCTCGCTCCTTAGCTGTGGCGTCGGCCTGGGCCTTGGCGGCTGCGTCGGCCTCTTCCTGCGCCGCCTTGGCCTCCGCCGCCTTCTGCCGCTCTGCCTCCTCCCTCTCCTCATGCGCCTCCTGCATGTTCCGCTGTGTTGCTGCCTAGAGCTCGGCGCGTGAGTCTATGCTGCGGGTGTTAGCGGAGCTCTCCATCCCCCCAATGATGGAGCAGAGGTCGACCGCTCAAGAGAGAGCGGGGCTGTGTTCAAAAAAGACAAGAAGAAATTCAGAAAGAATTATTGCAAGAAAGGCAAAGGAAAAACGCGAGGGGAGTCAAAGTACTTATGCGGACACTATTGGGGGCTGCTTCGGGGCCCTTTGGAATTGGGCCGCCTTCGCGGCGGCCTCATGCCGTCTGGTCGCAGCGGTCGGGTTCCTTGGCTTCTTTGGCCGGCTGCCGAATAGCGGCTTGGCGGCTCGACGCTTCTATGCGCCGCCTTGTGCAAACAGCGCGGCTCATGAGCTCTCGCCTGCCTTGTCGGCGCCATGAGGACGGTGTGGTTCGTCGTCCTCATCATCATCCGGCCACGTCTCGACGCAACCTCCTCCGGAGCCGCTTGGTCCACCGCCACCGCCTGTGGCGTCGTCCTCCTCCAAGGCAGCCGCCCCCAAGTCGGGATCGTCCATGTCGCTCGTGCTCCGGTCCGGGAGGTTCTCTTGGCCCTCCTCCAAGGCATCGGTTGCCGACTGGGATGTGAGGATCTGTACAAGTGATCGACTGATTAGGTGGCAAAAAGCATAATTTGGCAAATGAAGAGAAAAAGAATTGAGGACTTACCGCAGGCGGACGGTTCGCGCGGGAGTATGGCTGCTTGCTGAACTGCCACTCTTCTTCTGAGAGCTTGCTGTTTGAAATGAAGTTCACTAGGCAAGCCACCTCCGCCTTCGGCAGCTCCTTAGTGCACATCCTGGCTCGGGTCTCGGTGCCCTCTCATCCGGCTGATAAAGTGAGGCTGGGTTTGGAGGGGGAGCACCCAGTGCACCACGAAGGCGGTCAATAGGTCCGAGGCCTTCAGGCCTTCTGACTCTGTCATCTCCCGGAGCTGGGCGATGGTGGCAAGGGAGGCGGCCGACAGCACCTTCGGCTTGAAGGTCCAGTTGGTGCGGGGCTCAGCTGGCGGGCCGGCCTTGTACGCCGGCAGGTTGACGAAGTCGTGCTCCGGGTGGACGTTCTTCACATAGAAGTACGACCGCTGCCATAGCTTGATCGACTGCATCAAGTTGATGGCCGGGAAGCAGTTCCCAGCACCCGGACGACGCACTACAACGAAGGCACCGCATTGGGCCATCTCTTCTTGGTGGCGGTGCCGAGCTTTGTGTAGAAAACTTCCCCCCACAGCTCGAGGGTGGGGGGATGCCGAGATAGCCCTCGCAGAGGGTGACGAAGGCCGATAGCAACACCATCGTGTTTGGCGTCAGGTGGTGCGGCTGGAGGCGGTAGAAGTGGAGGAAGGCGCGGAGGAAGTCGCTCGCCGGTAGGCCGAGGCCGCGGATGAAGTGCGAGCGGAAGACGACGCGCTCGCCTTCCTGTGGCGCCGGCAGGATCTCCTCTTTGGGCGGAGGGCGTGCCCGGACGTAGTTCTCACCGGGCAACCGCCGCTTCTGGCGGAGGAAGGTGATGTGGTCTTCATGCACATTGGAACCATCCTAGGCTCCGGCCCGCACCATAGGGCTTGGACTCGACGGAGACAAGGAACGATGGCGAGTGAACGGACCCGCGCTGGCGCGGTAGCACTGCGGGCGAGATGCGCTCGGCGGCTAGGAGCTGCGGCGGCGCTTCAGCAAGATATGGGAGCGCAGCGGCAGCAGCGAGAGAAAGAAGGAAGAGGGGAGAGGGGGCGCGTGTGCGTCTGCCACCCCCTCCTCCCCCTATTTATAGCCCCAGGCGGCGAAGCCGAAGGGGCAAGAACGTGGGGGTCATGGGATTAACTGCACCCATGCCCCCACGACCCCGCTTTAGTCGTGCAGTAACGGCGTG
Source organism: Triticum urartu (assembly GCF_003073215.2). Classification (NCBI taxonomy): domain Eukaryota; kingdom Viridiplantae; phylum Streptophyta; class Magnoliopsida; order Poales; family Poaceae; genus Triticum; species Triticum urartu. The sequence continues at coordinate 393,109,861 of NC_053025.1, forward strand.
TAGTTACTGCACGGTGGGATCCCAACCGTTCGCCTCGGCCACACCAGATCGGCGCGTGCGCCGAGGCTCGATAGTTGCGGGCCCCAACCTGTTGTGACGTCCCGTCGCGCGCGTGGGCTGGCTAGCCGGCCTGGTAGGCTGGCGCCGCGTGGCGCGCAGACAGCGGGTGGCAAGACTGCCGCCAGGCTGGCGCGCCACCCGGCTCCCTCTGTGACGTTTCAAAATCATCAGGCGGTCCGCTAGGTTGCGGCCAGCTTGTACCAGTCGGCACTTCCAAGGGCTGACAGAACAAAATCACTAGATCACTCGGAGTAGGAAGCTGCTGAGGCTTCTCGCTTTCTTAGCAGCGGCGCCCCACCAGCTTCGGGGACTACTGCCGGAGTAAACGACCACGGGTAGCCTCATCTGCTCCCCATGGCGATTCAAGACGTCGGCGGCTGGCTGCGCCCCTCAAGCCCCAAAGGGCGAAGTGCCACCTTCTCGGGGCCGGCTGGTCCAGGTGGCCGGCTGCCAGAGGGCGGTGCTCTTCAGAAGAAAGCCATGAGACGGACCGACTACTGGCAGGAAGCATCCAAAGAGGCCGGCTCCTCGCAGGCGGCCCCTCATTCCCTCAAAGTTTGCACCACATTAAGGTTACGAGACGGGTGTAGCTATAGTACCGTGTGCCACCCTCGAATCTAGGGCGGAGCGTGGCCACAGTGCAGCGTACCGGATGGGCATCCCCCGTCCGGTGTGGCATAGTTGCCACGCATCCCATGACATCACTCATGGCAGAGAAAGTCATGCCCCCACTACGGGCTGTCGGTACGGCCCGCAGGCAGCGGGCCCTACCTGTCCGCGACAAGCTGGAAAGCGGCAAGCTTCGACCAGCCGGCGCAAGGGGAGGCCGACTCCTAGCAGGCGGCCCTCCCCCTCCCTTAGAGTCTGTGCGTCAATAACCAGAAGAGATGGGGAATGGCTAAAGTGAACGCCCACCAGGCGGCGGCACTGTAGCCACGCCTTCCTCGACAAAGCACACATCATCAGTGGCATCGCCAAAGTGTTAAGCTGCAGGAAGGACCTGCAAGCGGTGGGCACGGCCTGTCAGCGAAGTACAAGACAGTCGGCGGAACCCACCAGGCGGTGGGCCCCAGCGGCTGATAAGTCCCCATCGTATCTACTTTTCCAAACACTTATGCCCTTGTTTTGGACTCTAACTTGCATGATTTGAATGGAACTAACCCGGATTGACGTTGTTTTCAGCAGAACTACCATGGTGTTATTTATGTGCAGAAACAAACGTTCTCAGAATGACCTGAAACTTTACGAAGCAACTTTTCGGAAAATATAAAAAATACCTACAAAAGATGAGGGCCCAGGGGCCCACCACCTATCCACGAGGGTGGGGGCACGCCTGCCCCCCTAGGGCGTGCCCCATACCTCGTGGGCCCCTTGGAGCTCCTCCGACTCCAACTCCAACTCTATATATTGTGTTTCGGGGAGAGAAAAAATCAGAGAGAAGAATTCATCGCGTTTTATGATATGGAGCCACCGCCAAGCCCTAAAACCTCTCGGGAGGGCTGATCTAGAGTCCATTCGGGGCTCCGGAGAGGGGAATCTATCGCCATCGTCATCATCAACCTTCCTCCATCACCAAATTCATGATGCTCACCGCCGTGTGTGAGTAATTCCATCTTAGGCTTGCTGGACGGTGATGGGTTGGATGAGATCTATCATGTAATCGAGTTAGTTTTGTTAGGGTTTGATCCCTAGTATCCACTATGTTCTGAGATTGATGTTGCTATGACTTTGCTATGCTTAATGCTTGTTACTAGAGGCCGAGTGCCATGATTTCGGATCTGAACCTATTATGTTTTCATCAATATATGAGAGTTCTTGATCCTATCTTCCAAGTCTATAGTCACCTATTATGTGTTATGATCCGTTAACCCCGAAGTGACAATAATCGGGATACTTACCGGTGATGACCGTAGCTTGAGGAGTTCATGTATTCACTATGTGTTAATGCTTTGTTCCGGTACTCTATTAAAATGAGGCCTTAATATCCCTTAGTTTCCGTAAGGACCCTGCTGCCACGGGAGGGTAGGACAAAAGATGTCATGCAAGTTCTTTTCCATAAGAACGTATGACTATATTCGGAATACATGCCTACATTACATTGATGAACTGGAGCTAGTTCCGTGTCACCCTAGGTTATGACTGTTACATGATGAACCGCATCCGGCATAATTCTCCAGCACCGATCCATTGCCTACGAGCTTTCCATATATTGTTCTTCGCTTATTTACTTTCCCGTTGCTATTGCTATCATCACTACAAAATACCAAAAACATTACTTTTACTACTGTTACCTTTTGCTACCGTTACCACTACTATCATATTACTTTGCTACTAAACACTTTGTTCTAGATACTAAGTTTCCAGGTGTGGTTGAATTGACAACTCAGCTGCTAATACTTGAGAATATTCTTTGGCTCCCCTTGTGTCGAATCAATAAATTTGGGTTGAATACTTTACCCTCGAAAACTGTTGCGATCCCCTATACTTGTGGGTTATCAAGACTACTTTCTAGCGCCGTTGCGGGGGAGCATAGCTGTATTCTTCGAGTCACTTGGGATTTATATCTGCTTATCATTATGAAGAACTTGAGAGATCCAAAAACCAAGATTTATCCCTCAACTACGAGGGGAGGTAAGGAACTGCCATCTAGCTCTGCACTTGATTCACCTTCTGTTTTAAGTAAGCTTGCGACACCTAGACCTGCTTCTGCTATTCGTTTTGATATGGCGCATGTTATTGATGATGCCACTTCTGCTATACATGATACTTATGATGAAACTACTTCTATGCTTGATACTACTGTGCCACTTGGTGAATTTCTTGATGAACAACTTGCTAGGGCTAGAGAGATTGAAAATATTGAATCTGATAATACAGATGAAATTGATGATGAAGACTTGCCTGTTATTCCTGAGGGTTATGTTTTTGATAAAGAAGCTATTTTAGCTATTTTAGCTTGCAAAGATAGATACGAAATCAAGAGGTTATTAGCTAAATGGAATAAGCAATCTCTAAATGCTAGAATGAAACCTGACCCTGCTTTTGCTACTTCACCTATCTGTGTTACCGATAAGGATTATGAATTCTCTATTGATCCTGATATAATCACTTTGGTTGAATCTGATCCTTTTCATGGCTATGAATCTGAAACTATTATGGCACATCGTACTAAATTAAATGATATAGCTACCCTGTTCACTAATGATGAGAGAACTCGCTACTTTTATATCCTTAAAATATTCCCGTTCTCATTAAAGGGTGATGCAAAGATATGGTTTAATTCTCTTGATCCTGGTTGTGTGCGTAGTCCCCAGGATATGATTTATCACTTCTCTGCTAAATATTTCCCTGCTCATAAGAAACAAGATACTTTAAGGAATATAAATAATTTTGTGCAAATTGAAGAAGAGAGTCTACCACAAGCTTGGGGGAGGCTTCTCAAGTTACTTAATGCTTTGCCTGATCATCCTCTTAAGAAAAATGAAATACTTGATATCTGTTATAATGGACTAACCGATGCTTCCAGAGATTACATGGATAGTTGTGCTGGTTCTGTTTTCAGGGAAAGGACACCGGATGAAGCTAAAATCCTATTGAATAATATGTTGGCAAATGAAAATAAATGGACACCTCCGGAGCCAATTCCTGAGCCTATTCCTAAACCAACTCCGAAGAAGAGGGGTATTCTATTTCTTAGTCCTGAAGATATGCAAGAGGCAAAGAAATCTATGAAATAAAAAGGTATTAAAGCTGAAGATGTTAAGAATTTACCTCCTATTGAAGAAATACATGGTCTTAATTTACCGCATGTTGAAGAAACATATGATCTTGATAACCCGACATAGGTAGTAAAGGTAAATTCTCTCTATAGATGATAAAGCTGAAATCTCATTTACTAAGTTTGCTAGCCCATGCTTAAATGAGTTTGATAAATTTATGGTTAAGCAAGAAGATTTTAATGCTTATTTTGGTAGATAATTGAAATACAATTCAAATATGCTTGAACACTTGGGTGATTATATGGTTAATGTCAAAGGTGAACTTAAACTTATTAGTAAACATGCTTCTATGGTTACCACTCAAGTAGAACAAGTACTTAAAGCTCAAAATGATTTGCTCAATGAATTGAATAGTAAGGATAATGATAATGTTGTTAGAGTTATGACTAGAGGTGGTAGAATGACTCAGGAACCTTTGTATCCTGAAGGCCACCCTAAGAGAATTGAGCAAGATTCTCAGAGAAATAATATAGATGCACCTAGTCCTTCTAAAAGGAAGAAAAAGAAAAATGATAGGACTTTGCATGCTTCTAGTGAACCTGTTATTGAAACACCTGAGAATCCAAATGATATTTCTATTTCTGATGCTGAAACTCGATCTGGTAATGAACCTGAAACTAGTAATAATGTTAATGATAATGTTCATGATGATGCTCAACCTAGTAATGATAATGATATAGAAATTGAACCTGATGTTGATCTTGATAACCCACAATCGATGAATCAACGTTATGATAAGAAAGACTTTGTTGCTAGGAAACATGGTAAAGAAAGAAAACCTTAGGTTCAGAAACCTATGCCTTTTCCTCCCAAACCATCCAAAAAAAGGATGATGAGGATTTTGAGCGCTTTGCTGAAATGATTAGACATATATTTTTGTGTATGCGATTAACTGATATGCTCAAAATGAATCCTTATGCTAAGTATATGAAAGATATTGTTACAAATAAAAGAAAGATACCAAAAGCTGAAATTTCCACCATGCTTGATAATTATACTTTTAAGGGTGGAATACCAAAGAAACTTGGAGATCCAGGAGTACCCACTATACCATGCTCCATTAAAAGAAACTATGTTAAAACTGCTTCATGTGATCTTGGAGCCGGTGTTAGTGTTATGCCTCTCTCTCTTTATATCGTAGACTTGATTTGAATAAGTTGACACCTACTGAAATATGTTTGCAAATGGCTGATAAATCAACTGCTATACCTGTCGGTATTTGTGAGGATGTGCCTGTTGTAGTTGCAAACGTTACTATTTTAACGGACTTTGTTATTCTTGATATTCCTGAGGACGATAGTATGTCTATTATTCTTGGAAGACCCTTTTTGAATACTGCAGGGGCTGTTATTGATTGCACTAAAGGCAATGTCACTTTTCATGTTAATGGTAATGAGCATACGGTACACTTTCCGAGGAAACAATCTCAAGTTTATAGTATCAACTCTATTGGAAAAATTCCATCGATTATATTTGGAGGTTCTGAATTTCCTCTCCCTACTGTCAAGAAGAAATATGATATTCTTATTATTGGGGATGTGCATATCCCCGTTGAGGTAACATAGTGTTATTCGAAATTTCTCCGGCTCCATGTTATTCGGAATGAGTTCGTTAACAAGACTTGATCAACCTTGTTAGTGGATTCCTTTTGATGAGCATGAGATGGATGAAACTAGAAGGCACAACCTTATGTACCCTCCTTTTACTTTCTGTTATTTATATTAAATAAAATAAAAATAAGTACTTTCTGTCGGTTATCTGATTATCCGTGCAATATAAAAATACCCCGAAAATAAAAGTTCTCCAAATGCCCTGAAATTTAAATATGATTTTTTTCTGGAATATTTGAGAATATTTGGCACTGAGAACACAGCAGGGGGGCCAACCACCTGCCCATGAGGGTGGAGGGCGCGCCCTACCCCCCTGGGCACGCCCCCTGCCTCATAGGCCCATGGTGGCCCTCCTCCACTTATCCTTTCACCCACACACTCCTTCTTCCTCTCCCAAACACGAATATCTAGCTCAAACCCGAGTCCAAGCTCATTTTGCTGCCATTTTCGATCTCCTTGCTCAAAGCACCTCTCACAAAACTGCTTGGGGGATTGTTCCTTGGTATGTGACTCCTCCCTTGGTCCAATTAGTTTTTGTTCTAGTGCTTTATTCATTGCAAATTTTTGCTGCTTAGGTGACCCTGTTCTTGAGCTTGCATGTCAAATTTATATGGTCAAAAGTAGTTTTGATGCATGATATAGGCCCTAGGCACTTGTAGGAGTAGTTGCTATCAATATTATTGAGTTTGGTTTACTTTTATTTTGAAGTTACTAAAAATTTCAGAATTTTTCAGAAAATGATGAAGAGACTTTTGAGGGGCTCATCGAGCCGAAGCTCGAAGGAAAAGGCACCGAAGCCTAAGTATAATCTGCCTCGCACCGCGGAGGTTCGGTCATGTGAATGGCCTTCCGATGATATCTTGAGAGCAGCCGGGATTTATGAAGATTTTTATGAATTGGCTAAGAATGCAGGCCTCACCGCTTTCCTCCACGACCAACGCGATCAGTATCTCTTACTCACAAATATCTTTGTGCAAAACTTTCATTTCCATTCTAGGAGCTCACCACCTACGGTGGAGTTTCATTTATATGATGAGCATAAGGAGATGTCACTTTATGATTTTTGTCGGGTTTGTTTAATCCCTTTCAAGGGCAAGACAGAGGAACCACATCGTGAGGATGTGGATGGGTTTATTGACACTATCACTGTAGGGGAAACAAGGAATGTTTTTGCTGCACGAATCACTAGCAGACATTTTCCTGTTTTACGCTATTTTGCATTATTTGCTAGTCGTTGTTTAATTGGTCGCGGAAACTATGGAAACCTTAGTGTCCCTGATATTATTATTTTGCTCCACGGTTTATACAATGATAACTCTATTAGTATGGGCAGCATTATTGCTAAACGGTTAAGTCTGAATCGTACAAAGGGGCCCATCTTTGGAGGCATCTATGCTTCACGCCTAGCTGCACATTTTAACATACCTATTAGGCATTATGAAAAGGAAGAAAAAGTGCTGCCTCGTGTTTATTTAGATTATAAAAGTATGGTGGCACATGATTTTATTGTTAAGAACAGGGAAGGAGAGCTTAAATACAAATTGTTCTTTGATAAACATCATCTGGGACTATTACCCTGCCTGCTCCTTCTTTGTTTGATTTATCTGCAAGCCAGTACCTTGTTCCGTTAAAGGCTATACACGCCTACCGGAACCCTGCACCAGCTATGGAGCCAGAGCCGGAACCACCAGTTGATCCTTCACGACAGTATAATTACCAGTGGGATCCGGAGATGATTGCCAACCAGTGGCAATCGGAGTCGTCTTCTTCTTTGCAGTATGACCCCAACTATTATTATGGATATCCGCCAGGCCAGTCATGGCCATAGACCAACTTAGGCCAAAAGCCTAAGCTTGGGGGAGTACGTATTTCCCACCGACATTACATTTATGCTCACACACTCATTTCTAGATGTCGGTGCTCATACTTTTTCATTGTATCATCCATGCTAGTTTATTTTCTTTTTATGCTTTCTTTTTGTGTTTTTAATAAATCTTAAGAAAAACCAAAAAATTTAGTTGTAGATTCTAATTAGTTTACTTCCAATGCTTGTAGTAGTAATTAAAAAGAAAACTCAAAAAGATTTCATGTTCTTCTTTTACTTGTTGGGAGCTCTCCCGTGTAAATAGTTTTATTTCTTTTCTTTTCTTTGGGGGTCGATAGGAGAAGACCATGATTAAATTGTTGAAGTGGCTCTTATATGCATTATTGTTGATCTGACAAAAGAGTCCATATTGCCTTGTCTTCTCCTGTTTATTGAATGCTTGCAGATTCCAGCTTAGTCCAATGCACATGCACAATTATTATTATTCACATCGTTCGGTCATGCAAGTGAAAGGCAATTATGACGATATATGACGGACTGGCTGAGATGAGAAAAGCTGGTATGAACTCGACCTCTTTTGTTTTTGTAAATATGATTAGTTCATCATTCCTGATTCAGCCTATTATGAATAAACATGTTTGCAATGACAACTAGAGATCATAGTTTCTTGTGCCATGCTTGATTAGCTATGAGTTATAATGGTTTACCTTGCATGCCAACATGCTAGTAAAATGGTTGTGATGTGGTATGATAGGGTGGTATCCTCCTCTGAATGATTTAAGTGACTTGACTTGGCGCATGTTCACGCATGTAGTTGAAACAAAATCAACATAGCCTTCACGATATTTATGTTCATGGTGGATTATATCCTACTCATGCTTGCATTCGGTGTTGATTAATTTTAATGCATGTTCATGACTGTTGTCGCTCTCTAGCTGGTCGCTTCCCAGTCTTCTGCTAGGCTTCACCTGTACTAAGCGGGAATACTGCTTGTGCATCCAACTCCATAAACCCCAAAGTTATTCCATATGAGTCCACCATACCTACCTATATACGGTAACTACCTGCCGTTCCAAGTAAATTTGTATGTGCCAAACTCTAAACCTTCAAATAAATATCCTATTTTGTATGCTCGAATAGCTCATGTATCAACTAGGGTTGTCTGTATCTTCCATGTTAGGCGGGTTATTCTCAAGAGGAGTGGACTCCGCTCCTCACTCACGAGAAAGTGGCTGGTCACCGGGATGCCCAGTCCCATGCTTTATGCAAACTATATCAAAATAATTGCAAACAAAACTCCCCCTGGGACTCTTGTTAGTTGGAGGCACTCGTTGTTTTGAGCAAGCCATGGATTGATGCTTGTTGGTGGAAGGGGGAGTATAAACTTTACCATTCTCTTTGGGAACCACCTATAATGTGTGTAGCATGGAAGATATCGCCATCTCTTGGTTGTTATGTTGACAATGAAAGTATACCGCTCAAAATATTATTCACCTCTACTTCAAAACCGAGCTCTGGCACCTCTACAAATCCCTGCTTCCCTCTGCGAAGGGCCTATCTATTTACTTTTATGCTGAGTCATCATCCTCTTATTAAAAAGCACCAGTTGGAGAGCACCGCTGTCATTTGCATTCATTATTGTTAGTTTACATTGAGTATGACTTGACTGGATCTCTTTTACCATGAATTATAATGTCTAGTCAGTCCTTGGTCTTTAAAGGTGCTCTGCATTTATGTTTTGCGGTCTCAGAAAGGGCTAGCGAGATACCATCTTGTTATATCATATTATGATTGTTTTGAGAAAGTGTTGTCATCCGAGATTTATTATTATTGCTCGCTAGTTGATTATGCTATTGATATGAGTAAACTTGAGACCTAAGCGTTATTGGGAATGTGGTTAGTTATAATCTTTGCTGAAAACTTGAATGATGGCTTTACATATTTACAACAACAAGAGAAAACAGAGTTTGTAAAAGTTTTTCTTTATCACTTTCAGTTTGTCAGAGGACAAGCAAATGTTTAAGCTTGGGGGAGTTGATACGTCTCCATCGTATCTACTTTTCCAAACACTTTTGCCCTTGTTTTGGACTCTAACTTGCATGATTTGAATGGAACTAACCCGGACTGACGCTGTTTTTAGCAGAATTACCGTGGTGTTATTTATGTGCAGAAACAAACGTTCTCAGAATGACCTGAAACTTCACGGAGCAACCTTTCGGAAAATATAAAAAATACCTGCAAAAGATGAAGGCCAGGGGGCCACCACCTATCCACGAGGGTGGGGGGGACGCCTGCCCCCCTAGGGCGCGCCCCCTACCTCGTGGGCCCCCTGGAGCTCCTCCGACTCCAACTCCAACTCTATATATTGTGTTTTTGGGAGAGAAAAATCAAAGAGAAGAATTCATCGCGTTTTACGATATGGAGCCGCCGCCAAGCCCTAAAACCTCTCGGGAGGGATGATCTGGAGTCCGTTCGGGGCTCCGCAGAGGGGAATCCGTCGCCATCATCATCATCAACCTTCCTCCATCACCAATTTCATGATGCTCACCGCCGTGCGTGAGTAATTCCATCGTAGGCTTGCTGGACGGTGATGGGTTGGATGAGATCTATCATGTAATCGAGTTAGTTTTGTTAGGGTTACCTCGTGGGCCCCCTGGAGCTCCTCCGACTCCAACTCCAACTCTATCATGTGATGGGTTGGATGAGATCTATCATGTATCCACTATGTTCTGAGATTGATGTTGCTATGACTTTGCTATGCTTAATGCTTGTCACTAGGGCCCGAGTGCCATGATTTCAGATCTGAACCTATTATGTTTTCATCAATATATGAGAGTTCTTGATCCTATCTTGCAAGTCTATAGTCACCTATTATGTGTTATGATCCGTTAACCCCGAAGTGACAATAATCGGGATACTTACCGGTGATGACCGTAGTCTGAGGAGTTCATGTATTCACTATGTGTTAATGCTTTGTTCCGGTTCTCTATTAAAATGAGGCCTTAATATCCCTTAGTTTCCGTAAGGACCCCGCTGCCACGGGAGGGTAAGACAAAAGATGGCATGCAAGTTCTTTTCCATAAGTTAGTATGACTATATTCGGAATACATGCCTACATTACATTGATGAACTGGAGCTAGTTCTATGTCACCCTAGGTTATGACTGTTACATGATGAACCGCATCCGGCATAATTCTCCAGCACCGATCCATTGCCTACGAGCTTTCCATATATTGTTCTTCGCTTATTTACTTTCCTGTTGCTATTGCTATCATCACTACAAAATACCAAAAACATTACTTTTACTATTGTTACCTTTTGCTACCGTTACCACTACTATCATATTACTTTGCTACTAAACACTTTGTTGCAGATACTAAGTTTCCAGGTGTGGTTGAATTGACAACTCAGCTGCTAATACTTGAGAATATTCTTTGGCTCCCCTTGTGTCGAATCAATAAATTTGGGTTGAATACTTTACCCTCGAAAACTGTTGCGATCCCCTATACTTGTGGGTTATCAGCGGCCAGCAGAGAAGCCGGCAACCATAGACACTGGCAGCCAGGTCCTACACCCAGCCAGATTACCGTTGTACCCCTGGGGGGTAGGCCTATATAACCCCCCCCCCCCCAGGGCACCCATGCAAGGGGTTCAGATTTTAGTCCACACATACACACCCACAAAGAGAGGAAGCTTGGGCTAGCCTTGTTCTTCTTCCCCCTCCAGAGAAACAGCTCAAGGAGCAAGCTTGTAGCCACCATTGTTCCTTGAGAGATCATGCGAAGACCCCACAGAGCAGGACTAGGGGTGTTATCTCCTAGGAGAGCCCTGAACCTGGGTAAAGTTCACCGGCGTACGTGTCTATGCCTCATCCCGTTTCCTGGCACCGGCGACGTCTTACTGTCCCTCACCATGATAAGCCATCCTTTGGCATATGTCGCACTACACCCTTGACACTAGTGCATTGTGATCAGAATTATATATATAATTTTTGGCCTCATGAAGGAGAAAGTACCGCTCTAGCTTGGGGGAGGCTTAAGTCAATGTTACATTCATGCCCCAATCATGAGCTCTAAAGAGAAATTATTATCCAGAATTTTTATGCTCGGCTTTCTCATAATGATTAAACCATGCTTGATACTTCTTGTGCCGGTTCCTTTATGAAGAAGACTATTGAATTATGGTGGGATCTTGTGGAAAGAGTTAAACGCAAAACTGAAGATTGGGAACTCGATGAAGGTAAAGAGTCAGGTATTAAACTTAAGTATGATTGTGTTAAATCTTTTATGGATACCGATGTTTTTCAAAAGTTTAGCATTAAATATGGACTTGACTCTGAGATAGTAGCCTCCTTTTGTGAATCATTTGCTACTCATGTTGATCTCCCTAAAGAGAAGTGGTTTAAATATCACCCACCTATTAAAGAAGAAATTAAAGAACCAATACCAGTTAAAGAAGAAACTATACTTTACAATGCAGACCCAGTTGTTCCTACTACTTATATTGAAAAACCACATTTCCCTGTTAGGATAAAGGAACATGCTAAAGTTTCAACTATGGTCAACAAAAGCTACATTAGAACACCTAAACCTGATGAACAAATTAAAGTAGAACCTAGTATTGCTATGGTTAAGGATCTCTTGGAAGAAAATATAGATGGGCATGTTATTTACTTCTGCGAAGAAGCTGCTAGAATTGCCAACCCTGGTAAAAAGGATAAACATAGACCTACTGTTGGCATGCCCGTTGTCTCAGTTAAAATAGGAGATCATTGTTATCATGGTTTATGTGACATAGGTGCTAGCATGAGTGCTATTCCTTACACCTTATATCAAGAAATTATGAATGACATAGCACCCGCAGAGACAGAAGAAATAGATGTTACTATTATACTTGCTAATAGAGACACCATATCACCAATTGGGATTGTTAGAGATGGTGAAGTATTGTGTGGGAAAATAAAATACCCTACTGATTTTTTTGTTCTTGGTTCCCCAAGATGATTGCCCCATTATCTTTGGTAGAACTTTCTTGAACACCGTTAATGCTAAGATAGACTGTGAGAAACAAACTTTTGGTGTTAGTTTTGGTGATGAGTCTCATGATTTTAATTTTTCCAAGTTTAGTAGAAAGCTTCATGAAAAAGAATTGCCTAACGAGGATGAAATAATCGGTCTTGCTTCTATTGCTGTACCACCTACTGATCCTTTAGAACAATATTTGCTAGACCATGAAAATGATTTACATATGCATGAAAGAAATGAAATAGATAATATTTTATTTGAACAACGTCCTCTTCTTAAACACAATTTTCCTATTCAAACTCTAGGAGGTTCTCCTCCACCTAAAGGGTTCCTGTGTTTGAATTAAAACAATTGCCAGACACTTTGAAATATTCTTATCTTTATGAAAAGAAGATATATCCTGTTATTATTAGTGCTAACCTTTCAAAACATGAAGAAGAAATATTATTTAAAGTTCTAAGGAAGCACCAGGCTGCTATTGGATATACACTCGATGATTTAAAGGGCATTAGTTCCACTCTAAGTCAGCGCAAAATTAATGTGGAACCTGATGCTAAACCCGTTGTTGATCACCAACGTCGGTTAAATCCGAAGATGAAGGAAGTGGTAAGAACGAAAATCTTAAAACTTCTGGAAGCTGGTATAATCTATCCCATAGCTGATAGTAGATGGGTAAGTCATATTCATTGTGTCCCCAAAAAGGGAGGTATTACTGTTGTTCCTAATGATAAGAATGAACTTATTCCACAAAGAATTGTTACAGGTTATAGAATGGTAATTGATTTTAGAAAATTAAACAAAGCAACCAGAAAAGATCATTACCCTCTGCCTTTTCTTGGTCAAATGCTAGAAAGATTATCTAAGCACACACATTTTTGCTTCCTTGATGGATATTCTGGTTTTTCACAAATACCCGTTTCTCAACCTGATCAAGAAAAGACCACTTTCACTCGTCCCTTTGGAACTTATGCTTACAGACGTATGCCTTTTGGTTTATGTAATGCACCTGCTACCTTTCAAAGATGTATGACTGCTATATTCTCTGACTTTTGTGAAAAGATTGTTGAGGTTTTCATGGATGACTTCTCTATTTATGGGAAGTCTTTTGATGATTGTTGAAGCAATCTTGATCGAGTTTTGCAGAGATGTGAATAAACAAATCTTGTCTTGAATTGGGAAATGTGCCACTTTATGGTTAATGAAGGTATTGTCTTGGGTCATAAATTTTCTGAAAGAGGTATTGATGTGGACAAAGCTAAGGTTGATGCAATTGAGAAAATGCCATGTCCTAAAGATATCAAAGGTGTTCATAGTTTCCTAGGTCATTCTGGTTTCCATAGGAGATTTATCAAAGACTTTGCTAACATTTCTAGGCCTCTTACGAATCTTTTGCAAAAGGACATTGTTTTTTATGATGATTGTTTAGAAGCCTTCGAAACACTCAAGAAATCCTTAATTTCTGCACCTATTGTTCAACCACCTGATTGGAACTTGCCTTTTGAAATTATGTATGATGCTAGTGATTATGCTGTTAGTGTTGTTCTAGGACAAAGAGTTGATAAGAAACTGAATGTTATTCATTATGCTAGTAAAACTCTAGACAGTGCTCAATGAATTTATGCTACTACTGAAAAAGAATTCTTAGCAGTGGTGTTTGCTTGTGATAAATTAAGATCTTACATTGTTGATTCAAAAGTAATTGTGCACACAGACCATGATGTTATTAAATATCTTATGGAAAAGAAAGATGCTAAACCTAGACTTATTCGATGGGTTCTCTTGCTACAAGAATTTGATTTACATATCACTGATAGAAAGGCAGCCGAGAATCCCATAGCTGATAATTTGTCTAGGCTTGAAAATGTGTGTGATGACCCACTACCTATTGATGATAGTTTTCCTGATGAGTAGTTAGCTGCAATAAATGTTGCTCACAACACTCCTTGGTATGCTGACTATGCTAATTACATTCTTGCTAAATATTTACCACCTAGTTTTACATATCAACAAAAGAAAAAAAATTCTTTTATGATTTAAGACATTACTTTTGCAATGACCCGCATCTTTATAAAGAAGGAGTAGATGGTATTATTAGACGTTGTGTACCTGAGCATGAACAGGGACAAATCCTATGGAAATGTCACTCCGAAGCCTATGGAGGACATCATGCTGGAGATAGAACTACTCACAAGGTATTGCAATCTAGATTTTATTGGCCTGCTCTCTTCAAGGATGCCCGTAAGTTCGACTTGGCTTGTGATGAATGTCAAAGAATAGGTAATATTGGTAAGCGTCAAGAAATGCCTGTGAATTATTCACTTGATATTAAACCATTTGATGTTTGGGGATTTGATTACATGGGACCTTTTCCTTCCTCTAATGGGTATACACATATTTTGGTGGCTGTTGATTATATTACTAAATGGGTAGAAGCCATTCCAACCAGTAGTGTTGATCACATCACCTCTATTAAAATGCTTAAGGAAGTTATTTTCTCAAGGTTGGGAGTCCCTAGATATTTAATGACCGATGGTGGTTCACACTGTATTCATGGTTCTTTCCATAAAATGCTTGCCAAGTATGATGTTAACCATAGAATTGCATCACCTTATCATCCTTAGTCTAGTGGTCAAGTTGAACTTAGAAATAGAGAAATAAAATTAATCTTGCAAAATACTGTCAATAGGTCCCGGAAGAATTGGTCTAAGAAATTAGATGATGCACTTTGGGCTTATAGAACAGCATATAAAAATCATATGGGTATGTCTCCTTATAAAATGGTTTATCGAAAAGCTTGGTATTTGCCTCTTGAGTTAGAACATAAAGCTTATTGGGCAATCAAAGAACTGAATTATGATTTCAAACTTGACGGTGAAAATAGGTTATTTGATATTAGCTCATTAGATGAATGGAGAACCCAAACTTATGAAAATGCAAAATTATTCAAAGAAAAAGTTAAAAGATGGCATGACAAAAGAATCCAAAAGCGTGAGTTTAAAGTCAGAGAATATGTTCTTTTGTACAACTCTCATTTCAGATTCTTTGCGGGAAAAATCCTCTCAAAACGTGAAGGCCCATATGTCATCGAGGAGGTTTATCGTTCTGGAGCTATCAAAATAAATAATGCTGAAGGTACTAACCCGAAGGTTGTTAACGGGCAACGAATAAAACATTATATCTCAGGTACGCCCATTAATGTTGAAAGTAATGTTATCCAAACTATGACACCGTAAGAACACATAAAAGAGTCCTTTCGAAACACTCCAGAATCATGAAAATAAGAAGGTATGTGATACGGTAAGTAAACGGACTCCGAAAAATCAGCAAAAATATTTTTTGTCAGTTTTGGAATATTTAGAAAATTGGGAAAATAAGAAACTTCCAGGAAGCGTACCCTGGTAGGCACAAGACACCAGGGCGCGCCTAGCAGCCAGGCGCGCCCAGGTGCGTTGTGCCCACCTGGGGTACCTTCCGGACTCCGTTTTTCTACAGCTTGCTTGTTTCCCAAGAGAAAAAATCTTTATATACCCCTGAACCTGTTGACCATCGTATCACGGAGAAATCTTTTGTTCTTCTTTCTTGATGTTTTCTGCGCGGTTCTGAAAATATGTCATCCCAAGACTCCGACGGAGAGAGCTATGTCTCACATCTCGTTGCTGACCCAAAGACCTATGGGGACCTATCTCCCTCTGGTCGAACTACAGATGACAAGGAGGACACTCACTTGATGAGGATTGATGATTCAAGCTCGGAGGTGGAGGATGTCCTTATACATCAACCTGGGGATATGCACGTGGAGTTCAAGAAGTCAAGTCTCCCTAAGAGAACTAACCAGTCTAAAAACCAATCTATTCCTTTTCGTTTTCGGCAGAAAAGCAAAGGGGATTTATGTGACAAGATCTTAAAGCTGGAGCTGGAATTCGATGATTTAAAGGAGGAAATTTCCCTCCTCAACTACAATATGAAAAAGTTGAAGGCACAATTACCATCACCACTACCTTCTTCTTCATCACAAAAATAAAATTGAGTATCGGGTATGGGCACTCCCCTTGGCTTCCGCCAAGCCTGGGGGAGTTGCCCCGGTATCGTATCATCCCCACTATCTTTTTCCTTTACTTATTTTAGTTTGATCTTTTGATTTAGATGAATACAAGTTTAGCTCGATCCTTTCTTTTTGAGAGATTGCCTAGTGATCTATCCTTGTAATCGTGTGTGAGATATATAATAAAAGTTTAGTTTGAGTTTTTGCTTTCTTTATTTTTATGTAACAAATAAAAAGAAAGGAAATAAATCAAGAAGATCATATACTAATCTTATGGTAGGTGATGGAACCATATAAGGAGAAGTATAAGTAGAAAATTTTATTAGAGATTGACAAACATAGTATCTTCTTACGTGTCCGGTTGAAACGTTTTGCTCATGTGTATGCAGTGAGTGTTAGCAATCATAGAAGACTATATGATGGTTGAGTATGCGGACTTGCCTAAAGGCTCCGATACGTGACCCTTCCTAAAAAGATGATGAATTGTAGTTGCAAAGTTGACTGAGAACATAGTTTGTTTGTTTCTAATAGAGTTTTTTCTTTATACTTCGATTGTGTGATGAACTGTTACTTATTCATGAGAAGTATATGATAGAAGTTCTATGATTGAAGTATTATGTTTAATTTTGTTGCTATTATGATAATCTACATTATGCTTCTATGTTCGTATTTTGTTTTTATTGACACCTCTCTCTCTCTAAGCATGTGGACATGTTTTTGGATTTGGCTTTTCTCTTGAGGACAAGCGAGGTCTAAGCTTGGGGGAGTTGATGCATCCATTTTGCATCATGTTTTCTTACTATTATTTATGATGTTTTTATCCATAATAATGCTTTTTGGAGTAATTCTAATGCCTTTTTTCTCATAATATGCAAGGTATACACAAAGAGGGAGAATTCCGGCAGCTAGAAATCTGGACCTGGAAAAGCTACGTCATGCCACCTATTCTGCACAACTCCAAACAAGCTGAAACTTCACGGAGATTTTTATCAAATATACGAGGAATATTGGAGCAAATAACTACCTGAGGGGGCCCACCAAGGTGGGCACAACCCACCTGGACGCGCCAGGGAGCCCAGGCGCGCTAGGGTGGGTTGTGCTCACCCAGGCCCACCTCTGGTGCCCATCCTCTGGTATATAAGTCATTTTGATCTAGTAAAAATAAGGAGAGGACTTTCAGGACAGAGCGCCACCATCTCAAGGCGAAACTTGGGTAGGAGCACTTTTGCCCTCCGGCGGAGCGATTCTGCCGGGGGAACTTCCCTCCCGGAGGGGGAAATCATCGTCCTCATCATCACCAACAACTCTCCCATCTTGGGGAGAGCAATCTCCATCAACATCTTCAACATCACCATCTCATCTCAAACCCTAGTTCATCTCTTGTGTTCAATCTTGTTACTGGAACTATAGATTGGTGCTTGTGGGTGACTAGTAGTGTTGATTACATCTTGTAGTTGATTACTATATGGTTTATTTGGTGGAAGTTTATATGTTCATATCCATTATGCTATTTAATACCCCTCTGATCATGAGTATGTTTATCATTTGTGAGTAGTTACTTTTGTTCTTGAGGTCATGGGAGAAATCATGTTGCAAGTAATCATGTGAAATTGATATGTGTTAGATATTTTGATAGTATGTATGTTGTGATTCCCTTAGTGGTGTCATGTGAACGTCGACTACATGACACTTCACCATATTTGGCCCTAAGGGAATGCATTGTGGAGTAGCAATTAGATGATGGGTTGCGAGAGTGACAGAAGCTTAAACCCATGTTTATGCGCTATTTTGTAAGGGACCGATTGGATCCAAAAGTTTAATGCTAAGGTTAGAATTTATTCTTTATACTTTTCTCGTAGTTGCGGATGCTTGCGGGAGGGTTAATCATAAGTAGGAGGTTTGTTCAAGTAAGAACAACACCTAAGCACTGGTCCACCCACATATCAAATTATCAAAGTAGCGAACACAAATCGAACCAACATGGTGAAAGTGACTGGATGAAATTCCCGTGTACCCTCAAGAACGCTTTGCTTATCATAAGAGACCGTTTTGTCCTGTCCTTCGCCTCAAAAGGATTGGTCTACCTTGCTGCACTTTTGCTACTACTATTGTTACTTGCTCGTTACAAATTATGTTGCTATCAAACTACTCTGCTACTTACAATTTCAGCACTTGCAGGCATTACCTTACTAAAAACCACTTGTCATTTCCTTTTGCTCCTCATTGGGTTCGACACTCTTACTTATCTAAAAGAGCTACAATTGATCCCCTATACTTGTGGGTCATCAGGCCCCATCCGCTGCCTCCTGCTTGGGAACTAAGGTTTAACATTGCAAAAGAAGCAATGAAATTGTAACAAGATGGTTGTGTGAGGGAGGGGATTTGTGGCACGCAGGTGCAGGGGCACACAGATTATGGACCGTCGATCTGCGCCGAGATTCACCCATCTCTCTATGTATTTTTTTTATTCACTTTCGTATATCAGTATCTATATATTTGTATTCACACCATAAAGCTAGAGTATTGTAGTTGTTTTTGTCGGACTGTTACTAAAGGTACAAATATTTGGGTGAACGGTTCCTGTTACAAGTCTGTACTAAAAGGTTATACTTGTCACAAATGTGCTTATTATGTTCTTCTTTATTCCTCCTTCAAGCACACTCTGCTTCTCTTCTTAGAACTCTTGTCTTCTAGTAGTGTTGCTGCATACAAGAAGAGATCTATGATGTTCCTTGCAAATCGCTCAGAGACGGTGACAAATGATTGATAGTAGAAGACATATTGCGTAAGCTCACCTCGCATAGGTTAGTCTCACCACACTACTAAGTAAAAGCTAATAGGTAGATGCTTACTAGTAGCGCAGGTTTATACCCCTCGCTGCTCCTACTTACTAGTAGCGCGGGTTTATACCCCCTGCTACTACTAAGTTGATAGTAGTAGCGCGGGTTTATAACCCTCGCTACTACTAAGTGGTACCTATCGTGCCTCGGGACATGCCATAGTAATAGTGAGGGGTATAAACCCACGCTACTACTAAGTTGATAGTAGTAGCGTGGGTTTATACCCCTCGCTACTACTAAGTACAAGGTAGGTGAAGTCCCCATATCATCGGCTGAATCCCTCCTCTCTCCCTCACTCCCCTCTCTCTCCATAGGCTCTCCCATGGTGCTCCTGCCCAAGCACACCTCCTCCTCCATGGTGCTCCTGCCCAACCCCGCTGCTACCTCCATCTCCTTCCTCTCTCCCTCATTTTTCTTTTTCTCTCTCTCCCTCTGGTTTGACTCACCCTCCCATGTCCTTGCCCGTGCAGGTCATCGCCATGGACGACCAGGGCCTTGCTGCCTTGGCTACGAAGAGGAGCCACATGCCCCTGCCTTGCTCGACCATGGATCTGGGCCCTCTGTAGCACTGGATCTGGTCTGCCACTACCCATCCGCATCTCCAGCGACCCCTGTAGGTGCTGGATCTAATCATTGCTGCCATTGACAGCATGCACGTGATCGAGAATTTTTTTGTTTTTGAATTTAATAGTAGTAGTGCGGGTAGCACCCACGCTACTACCAACAAACGTAGTAGTAGTGCAGGTGCACCCGCGCTACTACTACTACAAGTTAGCTGTAACACCATAGTAGTAGCGCGGGCACCCGTGCTACTACTAGGCTTTTCCCTAGTAGTGACATGTTATTTGCCGATGACAACCTGTTGCTTTTCAAATCAAGTGTGCAGGGTGTGAATGCAATGTCAAACCTGCTTGACTCATATTGTGCAGCGTCCAGCAAAAGGGTGAATTATGAGAAATCATCGATACTTTCCAGCAAGGGATGCCCTAAAAATCTAAGACGAGAGGTAAAAGATTCACTCAATGTTCATGGTGAGTCACTTAGTGAAAGATACCTCAGGATGCCCATGGATGTAGGTTAATCCATCAATGGGACTTTCAGATATCTAAGGGACAGAGTTTGGGAAAGGATTAGAGGGTGGATGGTTCTGGAGGGGGGAACTTGTGCACAAAACTTTTGTACCCTATGATGCAAAAGTGATCTTGAGAATACCCATTTGCACCCGACAAGTTTCTGACTTATGGGCTTGGGCAGCGGGTCAAAAGGGACGATTTTTCGTACGACCAGCATACACCATGGTCCTTAATACAAAAAACTTGAAAGTGCGTTATATTGACTAGAGGGGGTGAATATGCGACTTTTACAAATCCTTCACTGAGGAAATTCAAGGTGAGGAATTTCCTAAGTCAGGAATGACTAGTAGTGGAATAAGTACTCAGATGCAAGCATAACACAACAGTAGCACAGTCATCATGATGAAATGAAAACAATCATAGAGTACAAGTAGTGTAAACATAGGATAAGCAGGTTGAAGACAAACTGACTGAAGAAATAGGATTGAGGAAATTGAGAAAGTCTTTAGTCAAATTCCTCAAACAGTAGCGATCAAGTACTTCTACACAAGAATGAGGAAATGAAAGGGTTGAGGAAATAGAACCAATAGCTTGGTGAAGACGATGATTTGGTAGACCAGTTCCAACTGTTGTGACAGTCGTACGTCTGGTTGGAGCGCCTAGGTATTTAAACCTGAGGACACACAATCCCGGACACACGGTCCTCGTCGTATTCTCCCTAAGGTCACACAGACCTCGCCCAATCACTCGTGATAAGTCTTCAGGTGACTTCCAAACCTTCACAGATTCGGTCACTCGGCTATCCACAATTTCCTCTTGGATGCTCTAGACCATGATGCCTAACCGTCTAGAGGAAGCACAGTCCTCAAAGGTAACAAGCGTCGGTTCCACACAGGAACAATCTCTTTGGTGATGCTCAATCACTTTGGGTTTGTAGGTATTTGGGTTTGGGTTTTTCCTCACTTGATGATTTTTGCTCAAAGTCCTCGGAGGATGGGATGCTCTCAATGGCAAGTGTCAGTTTCTTGCAGAGCAGCCAACCAGCTAGTGGTTGTAGGGGGCGGCTATTTATAGCCTAGGGAGCAGCCCGACATGATAAGACATAAATGCCCTTCAATGATATGACTGTTAGGTGGGTAGATATTTTGGGGCAGCTGGCGCATAGCACAGCAACAGTCGGATATTTGAGTATCAAATTCCTCAGGGCTATCATGTTCCTCACTTGTAGGCAATCCGCACTGGCGAATTCCTAACTCCTTAGTCAGAACAAATTACTCAAAGAACAGAAGATCTTCGTCTCTATCACTGAAGAAATTGACTGAACTGTGTGAGATTTCCAATGGCTTCACTCAAAAGGATTGGGTAGGTGTTGGATTTTGAGATGGGCATCACTTGGAAAACTTTTCCTTAGCTTTACCTTGACCCCCTTTAACAGTACGGTGTTTCCTATGACTCAAGAAAGAGAAAATGAAACTACGAAAACAAAAGTTTGCACGCTTCAAAATCCTTGCATGAATATCAAGTCTTCACGGTCACACCAATTTCTTCACTTTCAAAGTCTTCAAGAAAACCAAAGTCTTCAGCTGAAGACATTCATTTTTAGGGGTCAACTTTCATCGTAAACATGTGTACACTCACAAACGCATTAGTCCCTTAACCTATAAGTCTTCAATACACCAAAATCACTAAGGAGCACTAGATGCACTTACAATCTCCCCCTTTTTGGTGATTGATGACAATATAGGTTAAGTTTTCAACGGGGATAAACATATGAAGTGTAAATACAGATATTGAGGAATTTGATTACAAGATATAGAAGAACTCCCCCTGAAGATGTGCATATCTGAGGAATTTGCTTTGAATAGCAAATGCACATTGTAGAGTAGAATCATGGAGATCTCCCCCTATATCTTGTAATTCATACACGCATTTAACATATGATATGAAAATTTTGAAATGCATGATGAAATATGGTGTCTGATCAAATTCAGCATGCATGCATTAATGAACTTGAGGAAATAGTAGGCAGAAAACAGAGCAAAAGTATCAGACCACCATAGGACTTAAGTTTACAACTCGATCAACAAACACTTCAGAAGTGCGAGAGTTGTAACTTAACAAAAAAGCCCATATATAGAGACCCGCTTGAAGACTAACTCAAATTTCTCCCCCTTTGTCATCGAATGACCAAAAGGGACGAAAAATGAGGACTAACGCCCCTGAAGAATATCATCATGATGTTGATGGAGGAGCGCCGGCGTTGTTGGGTTCGTCCGTTGGAGTAGGGCCTACTACGGTGTCGTTCAAATCTTCAGCTTCATCCGTCTCGCGCGATGAAGAATATGAGCCGGCGACCAGGTGAGGAACTTTAACCTTCTTGAATTTCTTCGAAGGTGGCTGAGACCAGTCAAAGTCCTGTTGGAAGACCATCTGCTTGAGATCTTCATCACCGTAGAGGTGAGACAATACAGCCCAGGTGTGATCAAAAACTTCATGCAAGTAGTAGTGGTTCTTCTTCATAGTGTTTTGCGTGATTGTCATATTCTGAAGAATTAAACCAAACTAAGGCTTGACCCACTTGTGGTTGCGATCGACCTTCTCATGAAGACTGAGGAGAAGCTCACGATCAGTCATCACATGCGGAGCAGTTGCTTGAGGATATTGCTTTGAAGCATTTGCGGCAGTATCATGCGTTGCAGAGTCATCATTGGTGGAATAAGATGCAGCTTTGCGAAACTGTCCATCCAATGGATGAGTGCCTTCATCAATTACAACAGCCTTGTGATACGTCTCCAACGTATCTATAATTTTTGATTGTTCCATGCTATTATATTATCAACCTTGGATGTTTTATATGTTGTCCACGAGGGTGGGGGCGTGCCCTACCCCCTGGGTGTGGGCCCCTATCTCGTGGACGATCCAGAGACCCCCCCCCCTAACGTGAGACCTACGCCAAAAAATTCCTATAAATACATAAACCCCCATAAATAAACCTAGATCGGGAGTTCTGCCACCGCAAGCCTCCGTAGCCACCGAAAACCAATCTAGACTCGTTCCGGCACCCTACCGGAGGGGGGAATCCCTCTCCGGTGGCCATCTTCATCATCCTGGCGCTCTCCATGACGAGGAGGGAGTAGTTCACCCTCGGGGATGACGGTATGCACCAGTAGCTATGTGTTTTATCTCTCTCTCTCTCGTGTTCTTGATTCGCACGATCTTGATGTGTCGCGAGCTTTGCTATTATAGTTGGATCTTATGATGTTTCTCCCCCTCTACTCTCTTGTAATGGATTGAGTTTTCCCTTTGAAGTTATCTTATTGGATTGAGTCTTTAAGGATTTGAGAACACTTGATGTATGTCTTGCATGTGCTTATCTGTGGTGACAATGGGATATTCACGTGATCCACTTGATGTATGTTTTGGTGATCAACTTGCGAGTTCCGTGACCTCGTGAACTTATGCATAGGGGTTGGCACATGTTTTCGTCTTGACTCTCCGGTAGAAACTTTGGGGAACTCTTTGAAGTTCTTTGTGTTGGTTGAATAGATGAATCTGAGATTGTGTGGTGCATATCGTATAATCATACCCACGGATACTTGAGGTAACACTGGAGTATCTAGGTGGCATTAGGGTTTTGGTTGATTTGTGTATTAAGGTGTTATTCTAGTACGAACTCTAGGATAGATTGAACGGAAAGAACAGCTTCGTGTTATTTTACTACAGACTCTTGAATAGATCGATCAGAAAGAATAACTTTGAGGTGGTCTCGTACCCTACAATAATCTCTTCATTTGTTCTCCGCTATTAGTGACTTTGGAGTGACTCTTTGTTTCATGTTGAGGGATAGTTATATGATCTAATTATGTTATTATTGTTGAGAGAACTTGCACTAGTAAAAGTATGAAACCTAGGCCTTGTTTCCTAGCATTGCAATACCGTTTATGCTCACTTTTATCGCTTGCTACCTTACTGTTTTTATATTTTCATATTACAAAAACCTATATCTACCATCCATATTGCACTTGTATTACCATCTCTTTGCCGAACTAGTGCACCTATACAATTTACCATTGTATTGGGTGTGTTGGGGACACAAGAGACTCTTTATTATTTGGTTGCAGGGTTGTTTGAGAGAGACCATCTTCATACTACGCCTCCCACGGATTGATAAACCTTAGGTCATCCACTTGAGGGAAATTTTCTACTGTCCTACAAACCTCTACACTTGGAGGCCCAACAACGTTTACAAGAAGAAGGTTGTGTAGTAGACATCAAGCTCTTTTCTGGCGTTGTTGCCGGGGAGGCGAGGAAAGTGGCACTAACACCCCGTCAACGAAGCTCCTTTCTGGCACCGTTGCAGGGGAGGTTAGCGTATCTTTAGATCTTGCAATCGAATCTTTTTGTTTCTTGTTTTATCACTAGTTTAGTCTATAAAAGAAAACTACAAAAAATGGAACTGAGGGTACCTCATATGCTTCATCTTTTTAATATCTTTCATTAAAATAAGGATTCCGATAATTGTGCCAAAATGCTAGAAGAAGAATGTATTAAAATGTTTGTCACTAAATCTTTGGATGATGAGCATGATTGCAATGTTGTTAGTATGAATTCTTTGAATACCCATGATGCTATTGATATGCAACGCCACAAGCTTGGGGAAGTTATGTTTGATGAAGATGATATTTTTTGTCTCCCAAGTTTTGATGAGCAAATTTATTATGATGATAGCATGCCTCCTATTTATGATGATTATATTGATGAAAGTGGGTTTGAAGAGTGTCAACTTTAGGAAGTGATGATCCCACTATTTTGGAGGATGTTGAATCTTATTGTGATAATTATAAAAGTGGATTTGGAGAGGTCATGACTCTATTTAGTAATGATTCCACTATTTTGGAAGAGGTTCCAATTGATTATGAGATCTAAGTTGCTATCTATGATGATTATTGTGATGACTTGTATGATGTTAAGAATAATGATAACCATGAAACTTGTCATCATGATTTCAACTTTCAATTGGATTATGCCTCACATGATAGTTATTTTGTTGAGTTTGCTCCCACTATTATCCATGACAATAAATTTGCTTATGTGGAGAGTAATAAAATTTCTATGCTTATGCATCATGAAAATAATGCTTTATGTGATAGCTATATTGTTGAATTCATTCATGATGCTACTGAAAATTATTATGAGGGAGGAATA
Organism: Triticum urartu; assembly: GCF_003073215.2. Taxonomy (NCBI): domain Eukaryota; kingdom Viridiplantae; phylum Streptophyta; class Magnoliopsida; order Poales; family Poaceae; genus Triticum; species Triticum urartu. The sequence continues at coordinate 393,135,319 of NC_053025.1, forward strand.
TATGCTTGTAGGAATTGCAATAATATCAAGTTTCCTCTCTATGCGCTTAAAATCTTGAAGTTATGCTTGTTTTGCTTTCCTATGCTAGTTGATTATTGTTCCCATAAATTGTTTGCTCACAAAATCCCTATGCATAGGAAGTGGCTTAGACTTAAATGTGCTATTCATATTCTTCATGATGCTCTCTTTATGTTCCAATTCTTATCTTTTATGTGAGCATCATTGAAATCATCATGCCTAGCTAGGGGCGTTAAACGATAGCGCTTGTTGGGAGGCAACCCAACTTCATTTTTGTTCTTTGTTTTTTGCTCCTGTTTAGTAATAAATAATTCATCTAGCCTCTGTTTAGATGTGGTTTTATGTTTTAATTAGTGTTTGTGCCAAGTAGAGCCTTTGGGAAGACTTAGGTGAAGTCTTTGCGATCTTGCTGTGAAAAACAGAAACTTTTGCGCTCACGAGATTAGCTGCCATTTTTACTGAAGAGTGCGTTTAGGTTGATTCTTTTTGCATATGATCGATATACAAATTCCTCAGGTACACCAATTTATTTCAGAATTTTTGGAGTGACAGAAGTATTAGAATGATACAGATTACTACAGACTTTTCTATTTTTGACAGATTATGTTTTCATTGTGTTGTTTGCTTATTTTGATGAATCTATGAGTAGTATCGGAGGGTATGAACCATAGAGAAGTTGGAATTATTCGACTACTCATTGATCTTCACTTATATCTTTCGGAGTAGTTTGTCATTTGCTCTAGTGCTTCACTTATATCCTTTTAGAGAACGGCGGTGGTTTTATTTTGAAGAAATAGATGAACTCTCATGCTTCACTTATATTATTTTGAGAGTCCTAAACAGCATGGTAATTTTCTTTGGTTATGAAACTAGTCCTAATATGATGGTCATCCAAGATGGGTATAATAAAAACTTTCATATAAGGTGCATTGAATACTATGAGAAGTTTGTTGATGATTGTTTTGATATATGAAGATGGTGATATTAGAGTCATGTTGGTTGAGTAGTTGTGAATTTGAGAGATACTTGTGTTAAAGTTTGTGATTCCCGTAGCATGCACGTATGGTGAACTGTTATGTGATGAAGTCGGAGCATGATTTATTTATTGATTGTCTTCCTTATGAGTGGCGGTCGAGGACGAGCAATGGTCTTTTCCTACCAATCTATACCCCTAGGAGCATGCGCGTAGTACTTTGTTTCGATAACTAATAGATTTTTGCAATAAGTATGTGAGTTCTTTATGACTAATGTTGAGTCCATGGATTATATGCACTCTCACCCTTCCACCATTGCTAGCCTCTCTAGTACCGCGCAACTTTCGCCGGTACCATAAACCCACCATTTACCTTCCTCAAAACAGCCACCATATCTACCTATTATGGCATTTCCATAGCCATTCTGAGATATATTGCCATGCAACTTTCCACCATTCCATTTATTATGACACGCTTCATCATTGTCATATTGCTTTGCATGATCACGTAGTTGACATCGTATTTGTGGCAAAGCCGCCGTTCATAATTCTTTCATACATGTCACTCATGAGTCATTGCACATCCCGGTACACCGCCGGAGGCATTCATATAGAGTTATATTTTGTTCTAAGTATCGAGTTGTAATTCTTGACTTGTAAGTAAATAAAAGTGTGATGGTCATCATTATTAGAGCATTGTCCCATGTGAGGAAAGGATGATGGAGACTATATTCCCCCAAAAGTCGAGATGAGACTCCGGACGGGAAAAAAAAGAGAAGGCCCAAAAAACAAAAAAAAATGAGAGAAAAAGAGAGAAGGGGCAATGCTACTATCCTTTTACCACACTTGTGCTTCAAAGTAGCACCATGATCTTCATGATAGAGAGTCTCCTATGTTGTCACTTTCATATACTAGTGGGAATCTTTCATTATAGAACTTGTGATGCGGAGCATCCCACGATCATCCCCATGGACGCACCTACACCTCCAACGACACCACTTGGACCAATGACAAGAGCCCGAGCCAAGGCTACCGAAGATAAGGTGAACTCACTCCTCTCCGAACTTCCACTTTCTACGCATGAGACATGGCTACTACCTAAGTCCGAGATGTTGTGCATGATTAGGTACCAAGAGGACCCTCCCGAAGATGCACGTGAAGATGTACAAGTCCCCAAGTTCACGGATGAAGAGAACCGACGGAAGGAGTCAAGATCAACTCCTAGGCCCTGGACATCTGGCCATGGCCCCGGACATCCGGCCCCTGGAAGTGTCTACAGCAGCAAGGAGCGAGCGGCCAAGTCTACAGGGCCCGGACATCCGGCCCCAGCCCGGACATCAGGCCCTACCCGGAAATTCGGCCTCAAGCCCGGATATTTGGACACCACCGAACCACAGAGCAGCAAGGCCAGCACCTCCAGCCCGGACATCCGGCCACCCAGCCCGGACATCCGTCCCCTCGTGAAAGTCCGGACATCCGGCCCGACGCCCGGACGTCCGGCCTCCCCTGTCTGCGCACAGTGAAGGGCCGAGGCCCGTGTACCCCTTCCACCCCCTAGACTATATATACTCCTCCTCTTCCATCTTTCTAGGGTTCGCATTGGTTTAGCTCATATTTAGAGATAGAGCATTGCTCATCCACATCAGATCTACTCCACAAGAGAGACCGCGGCCCCTCTTCGAAGAAGATCCCTTTGGATTCAAGACCCTACTACGGGAAGATCCCCTTGTGGATTCAAGACCTCCTCACAGAGAAGACCGGCTACCTTTGTATCGTCCTTAGTTGTCCGTGGATCGTGTGATTTCCTATGTACTCGAGGATCTAGCACATGTGTGACTATTTCTTGTTGGTTTAGTGTTTTCCTTGTATTTCCCCTGTGTTTTCCCTCGCTTCCCAACTCGTGTTCTTCGTGTTCTTAGTTGGGATCCACTCCTTTCATGAAAGATCGGTCGATTAGGGTTCCACCCTACATCATCTTGGCTTGTATATTCCAATGATGGGATTCCTCAAAATGCCCTAGGTCTTCGTGAGCAAGCGAGTTGGATGCACACCCACTTAGTTTCTTTTGTTGAGCTTTCATACATTTATAGCTCTAGTGCATCCGTTGCATGGCAATCCTTACTCACTCACATTGATATCTATTGATGATCATCTCCATAACCCGTTGATACGCCTAGTTGATGTGAGACTATCTTCTCCATTTTGTCTTCTCCACAACCACCATTCTATTCCACCTATAGTGCTATGTCCATGGCTCACGCTCATGTATTGCATGAAGATTGAAAAATTTTGAGAACATCAAAAGTATGGAACAATTGCTTGGCTTGTCATCGGGGTTGTGCATGATTTAAATTTTGTGTGATGAAGATAGAGCATAGCTAGACTATATGATTTTGTAGGGATAGCTTTCTCTGGCCATGTTATTTTGAGAAGACATGATTACTTTGTTAGTATGTTTGAAGTATTATTATTTTTATGTCAATATTAAACTTGTGTCTTGAATCTTTCCGATCTGAATATTCTTGCCACAATAAAGAATTACATGGATAAATATGTTAGGTAGCATTCCACATCAATAATGTTGTTTTTATCATTTACCTACTCGAGGACGAGCAGGAATTAAAATTGGGGATGCTTGATACGTCTCCAACGTATCTATAATTTTTGATTGTTCCATGCTATTATATTATCAACCTTGGATGCTTTATATGCATTTATATGCTATTTTATATGATTTTTGGGACTAACCTATTAACCTAGAGCCCAGTGCCAGTTTTTTCCTTGTTCTTGAGTATCGCAGAAAAGGAATACCAAACGGAGTGCAATTGACGTGCCAATTTTTGATGATTTTTTATGGACCAAAAGAAGCCCCCGGAGTAAAAGAGTTGGGCCAGTAGAGTCCCGGGCTGTCCACGAGGGTGGGGGCGCATCCTACCCCCCTGGGCATGGGCCCCTATCTCGTGGACGATCCAAAGACCCCCCTGACGTGAGACCTATGCCAAAAATTCCTATAAATACCGAAACCCCTAGAAATAAACCAAGATCAGGAGTTCCGCTGCTGCAAGCCTCCGTAGCCACCGAAAACCAATATAGACCCATTCTGGCACCCTGCCAGAGGGGGGAATCCCTCTCCGGTGGCCATCTTCATCATCTCGGCGCTCTCCATGACGAGGAGGGAGTAGTTTGGGGCTGAGGGTATGTACCAGTAGCTATGTGTTTGATCTCTCTCTCTCGTGTTCTTGATTCGCACGATCTTGATGTATCGCGAGCTTTACTATTATAGTTGGATCTTATAATGTTTCTCCCCCTCTACTCTCTTGTAATGGATTGAGTTTTCCCTATGAAGTTATCTTATCGGATTGAGTCTTTAAGGATTTGAGAACACTTGATGTATGTCTTGCATGTGCTTATCTGTGGTGACAATGGGATATTCACGTGATCCACTTGATGTATGTTTTGGTGATCAACTTGCGAGTTTCGTGACCTCGTGAACTTATGCATAGGGGTTGGCACACGTTTTTATCTTGACTCCCCGGTAGAAAGTTTGGGGCACTCTTTGAAGTTCTTTGTGTTGGTTGAATAGATGAATCTGAGATTTTGTGATGCATATCGTATAATCATACCCACGGATACTTGAGGTGACATTAGGGTTTTGGTTGAGTTGTGTCTTAAGGTGTTATTCTAGTACGAACTCTAGGATAGATTGAACGGAAAGAACAGCTTCGTGTTATTTTACTACAGACTCTTGAATAGATCGATCAGAAAGAGTAACTTTGAGGTGGTTTCGTGCCCTACAATAATCTCTTCGTTTGTTTTCCGCTGGTAGTGACTTTGGAGTGACTCTTTGTTGCATGTTGAGGGATAGTTATATGATCCAATTATGTTATTATTGTTGAGAGAACTTGCACTAGTGAAAATATGAACCCTAGGCCTTGTTTCCTAGCATTGCAATACCATTTATGCTCACTTTTATCGCTTGCTACCTTGCTGTTTTTATATTTTCAGATTACAAAAACCTATATCTACCATCTGTATTGCACTTGTATCACCATCTCTTCGCCGAACTAGTGCAGCTATACAATTTACCATTGTATTGGGTGTGTTGGGGACACAAGAGATTCTTTGTTATTTGGTTGCAGGATTGTTTGAGAGAGACCATCTTCATCCTACACCTCCCACGGATTGATAAACCTTAGGTCATCCACTTGAGGGAAATTTGCTACTGTCCTACAGACCTCTACACTTGGAGGCCCAACAACGTATACAAGATGAAGGTTGTGTAGTAGACATCACCTTGCCCTTCTCATCAGTTAAGGAAATAGTCCTTTTGAGGACTTCAATTGGCGACAAGTAGCTGACATGCTTTTCACAATTAGCCTTATAGTTGATTGAAGACCTTGATCTGATGAATCTCATAATCCAGGGAACGTAAGGCTTCAATTCAAATGGTGATAGAGCTACATTGGCCAAAGTCCTCATGAACAAATCGTGGTAGTTGATAGGAATACCATGGATGATATTGAATAGCAGATTCTTCAGGATGCCAACAACTTCTTCGTCATCAGAGTTGTGGCCCTTGATTGGACTGAGGGTTTTGGTCAATATTCTGTAGATCGTCCTTGGCACATAGAGCAATTCCTTCACTAGCAACGTAGTCCTTGGAGCTTGGACTGGCTTCAAAGGCTTCATTAGCACTTGCATCAGATGATTTGAAAGTTCGGGTTCATCATAGATGTGCCTTGCACCTTCAGTGGGAGGACTGACTGGGACGGCGTGAAGCAATTCAGAGGCCGGAGCTTTGTAGTGAGTGTTTTCAGTCATCCAGTCCAATACCCATGAATTCACATCTTCAACATTTCCTATGATGTGCAGTGTGGTGAAGAATTGAAGAATGAGTTCTTCATTCAAATCGCGAATGTTGGTGCAGAAGTTGAGCAGTCCAGCTTCATCAAGAACACTGTGGACTGGGGTGAAGCACGGAAGAGACTCCATATCCACATGAGGAATTTGCTCATGGTCAAAGATCTTGTCCTTGTCAAACAACAGTGAGGAATAGAAGTCCATCTAGCTAGTAGTCCAAAAACGCTTGCGACGAAGTCAAGCAGAGTCATAAGGATTGTAGTCAGTGAAGAAAATATGCTCAATAAATAAGTCATCAGCCTTGAACTTCTGCTTGTTGTTGTGAGGATTTTGTGGCTTGGGCTGAAGATTTGCACTTGATGTCTTCACGACCTCTTGAAGCATAGCATCTAGAGCCACAGGCTGAGGAATTGCAGGAGCAGTGTCATCTGCAGCAGGCTTAGCCTCCATTTCTTCAGCACTAGCGGTTGGTACTTCTTCTGGAATGGAAGGAAGTGAAGCTTGGCGTCCATCAGAACGCGTATGAATTTCTTCAGTTTGGACAGGGGACTTAGGAATCTGTTGTACAGGGGTGAAAAGTGGTGAATTGGGTGATGACTTTCCCAATAGTCATCATTCATAATCGGAGTTGTAGACCCAATATCCACATCCTCATCTTCTTCATCAATTTCTCCTAAGCCAGCCTCTTCAGCTATGAACTGAGGCATGGGCGATGATACGAAAGGAGTTGAAGGGATGTTATCCACTTCAATTTCTTCATCCAACTGCTCTGATGTAGCAGCAGAAGGATTTTCTTCATCTAATTCACTAGGAATCACATATTCCTCACCAAAGGGAACAATCTCCTTTGATGGCATGCTTGATATTGGAACAACATCTATAGGGTTTTGAAAGGATCGAGAAGAGGTGTCTAGAGGGGGGTGATTAGAAACTAATTGCCAAAAGTTGCAGTTTTTAATATTCTTAAGTTTAAGTGGAGTTTAAGAACAAGTTTAACAAACACAATACATATCAAGCAAGCATGCAATCAGTATATGAGCAGCGGGAAGTAAAGCATGCAACTTGCAAGAATGTAAAGAGAAGGGTTTGGAGTATTCAAACGCAATTGGAGACACGGAGGTTTTTGTCGTGGTTCCGATAGGTGGTGCTATCGTACATCCACGTTGATGGAGACTTCAACCCACGGAGGGTAACGGTTGCGCGAGTCCACGGAGGGCTCCACGCACGAAGGGTCCACAAAGAAGCAACCTTGTCTATTCCATCACGGCCGTCGCCCACGAAGGACTTGCCTCACTAGCGGTAGATCTTCATGAAGTAGGCGATCTCCTTGACCTTACAAACTCCTTGGTTCAACTCTAGCCAATCTAGGAGACACCACTCTCCAAGAAGTAACAAATGGTGTGTTGATGATGAACTCCTTGCTCTTGTGCTTCAAATGATAGTCTCCCCAACACTCAACTCTCTCTCACAGGATTTGGATTTGGTGGAAATAAGATTTGAGTTGAAAGCAACTTGGGGAAGGCTAGAGATCAAGATTCATATGGTTGGAATGGAATATCTTGACCTCAACACAAGTGTAGGTGGTTCTCTCTCAGAAAATGTGTATTGGAAGTGTAGGTATGTTCTGATGGCTCTCTCCACGAATGAAGAGTGGGTGGAGGGGTATATATAGCCTCCACACAAAATCTAACCGTTACACTCAATTTACCAATCTCGGTGAGACCGAAGGGAAAAACTCGGTGGACCGATTTAGTACACCTAGTGACCGTTAGGGTTTTCGGTGGGACCGACTAGTTCAACTCGGTGGAACCTATGTGCTAGGGTTAGGGTAAAACCAAAACTCGGTTTGACCGATTACTCAAACTCGGTGGGACCGATTTGGGTAATAAGCAAAACAAAGAGTTGGCCAAGCAAACTCGGTGGGGCCGATTGCATATCTCGGTGGGACCGAAAATATTGCAACAGGTAACAGAGAGTTTGCAAGCCCATCTCGGTGAGACCGAGATCCCATCGGTGAGACCGAACTGATTAGGGTTTCTGGTAGTGGCTATGTTAACTGAACTTGGTGGCTCCAGTTAGAAAGAATCGGTGGGGCCGAGTTTGACTTTTGGTTTAGGTCATATGTGGATGTGGGAAGGTAGTTGAGGGTTTTGGAGCATATCACTAAGCACTTTGAGCAAGAAAGCCATTAAGCAACACCTCATCCCTTCTTAATAGTATTGGCTTTCCTATAGACTCAATGTGATCTTGGATCACTAAAATAGAAAATGTAGTCTTGATCTTGAAGCTTGAGACAATCCTTTGTCCTTAGCATCTTGAAGGGGTTCCACATCCTCTAGTCCATGCCACTCCATTGTTGAACTTATCTGAAACATACTAGGTAAAAGTGTTAGTCCAAGAAGAGATATGTTGACATTAATTACCAAAACCACCCAGGGAGCACTTGTGCTTTCAATCTCCCCCTTTTTGGTAATTGATGACAACATACATCAAGCTTTAGATAAAGATATAGAGAATAGCAAGTAAAGCTTTGGAAAGACATGTAACATGCATAGGCTCCCCCTACATGTATGCAATCATGTGAATATTGAATATAGAATCATGTGAATGCATAAACATGACAGAGTAAGCAATGTGTTACATGTATCTTGGCTATATGCATTAGAGCAAATTATGTGAATGTGAGAAATGTACCTTCATGCTCATGAGTCCTTCTTGCAAACAGTATGTACATCAGCAAGAACTTCTCATTCACATGACTGTGATGCATATACTTACCTTGTGGTCTTGAGTTGGCTTAGGATGGGATGAACCTACGCAAACAAGGTTAAATAACATAGATACACCTACTGACCAGAGCAAACAAGAGAAACCACAAGAGAACCAAGACTGGGATGACATGTAGAGCGATAAACCTTTTGATCAATCGGTTCACCATCTTTGGTTAAATCAAGATGTCCACTAGTAGGCATGGGTGTAGTCATACCTTTGCATTCTTGCATATTGAACTTCTTGAATAAGTCCTTGGTGTACTTCGTTTGAGAAACAAAGGTACCTTCCTTAGTTTGCTTGATTTGCATACCGAGAAAGAATTTGAGTTCACTCATCATAGACATCTCAAACTTCTCCGACATTAGCTTTCCAAACTTCTCACTAAAATGAGGGTTAGTTGAACCAAATATGATATCATCAACATAAATTTGGCACACAAATAGTTCTCCATTAACCCTTTTAGTAAAAAGAGTAGAATCAATTTTACCAATTTCAAAGCCATTTTCAATAAGGAACTTGGTCAAGCATTTATACCATGCTCTAGGAGCTTGTTTAAGACCATAAAGGGCTTTGTGAAGTTTATAAACATGATTAGGTTTCTTAGGATTGACGAAGCCGGGAGGTTGCTTAACATAAACTTCCTCTTCGATTTTGCCATTTAGAAAAGCACTCTTAATGTCCATTTGGTACAAGGTGATATCATGGTGATTAGCATAAGCAAGTAAGATGCGAATGGACTCAAGTCTAGCAACGGGAGCATATGTCTCACCATAGTCCATACCTTCAACTTGTGTGTAGCCTTGGGCAACAAGATGTGCTTTTTTGCGAACCACTTGTCCATCTTCATCTTGCTTGTTGCGAAACACCCATTTGGTACCAATGATGTTGTTGTTGTTGTCGGGCTTCTCGACCAAAGTCCACACTTGATTTCTCTCAAAGTTGTGTAGCTCTTCATGCATAGCGTTTATCCAATCTGGATCCTCCAATGCTTCTTCAACCTTCATAGGTTCAATGCTAGAGATGAATTAGTAATGTTCACAAAAGTTAGCTAAACGAGTTTTAGAGCGAGTGATTCTCCCGGTTTGGATATCATTATAGATTTGCTCGACGGGATGATCTTTGGAAATTCTTTCTCGAACTTATGAAAGCTTTTGCTTGGGTCGGGGTGGAACATCCTCTTCATCTTGTTCTTCTTCTTGGCCTTCTTCATTGTTGACGTTGTCGTTCTCTTGTCGTGGTGGAGAAGGAGGTTGTTGATGTTCATCTTGGTGCGCTCCCTCGTTTTCTTCATCTTGGCGTGTCCCACTTGTGGATGCTTCCGTATCAACTCTTGGTTCACCTTGTCGTGAGGTAGAAGCTTCCACTTGGATGGATGAGGTACTCTCCTTCACTTTCGTTGGACGAATCTTGCCAATGGACAAGTCTTGAATTGCTCCCGAAGGGTCTTTGTCTCCTACATCAATTGGCAATTGCTCTACTTGTGAGCCGTTAGATTCATCAAACTTCACATCTACCGTCTCTTCAACCTTTCGGGTGAAATTGTTGTAGACATGGTAAGTGTGAGAGTGAGCCATAACCAAGTAGGAAACCTTCATGAGATTTAGGAGCAAATTTAGAACGACGATGCTTATCAAGAATGTAGCACTTTGAGCCAAATACTCGAAAGTATCCAACTTGGGGTTTGTTACCGGTGAGAAGCTTGTATGCCGTCTTGCCGAGTAGCTTGTGAAGATACAAGCGATTTGTTGCATGACAAGCTGTCTCAACCGCTTCCGCCCAAAAGTGCTTTGGCGTTTTGTACTCATCAAGCATCGTTCTTGCCATCTCGATAAGAGCCCGGTTCTTCCTTTCAACAACTCCATTTTGTTGAGGTGTGTACGTAACCGAGAACTCGTGTGAAATCCCTTCTTCGTCAAGAAAGGTGTCCACATTTGCGTTCTTGAACTCCGTTCTGTTGTCACTCCGAACCTTCTTGATCTTCATGTCAAACTGATTTTGGGCCTTCCTAGCGAAGTTTTTGAAGATCTTTTGGACCTGCGATTTGTCATCAAGAAAGAACACCCACGTAAATCTTGAAAAATCATCAACTATGACTAGACCAAATGAGTTACCACCGAGACTCTTGTAGGCATTTGGACCAAAGAGATCCATGTGAAGTAGCTCGAGTGGTCTTCTTGTGGTCATGATGTTCTTCGCGCGGTGACTTCCTCCAACTTGTTTCCCTACTTGACAAGAACTACAAAGTCTATCCTTGTTAAATATGACATCTTTTATTCCAAGGATATGATCACCTTTAATAAGCTTATCAAGATTTCGCATACCAACATGACCTAGTCTTCTATGCCACAACCAGCCTTTAGAAGATTTGGCAATTAAGCAAGTTTTAGGTTGAGCCTTTTTAGTGAAATCAACAATGTAAAGATCTCCTCTACGTATACCGGTAAAGACCATTTTATGATTATCTCTACGAAACACTTGGCAGTCTACTTCAGTAAATAGGACATTGAAACCGAAATCAGCAAGTCTAGATACTGAAAGTAAGTTGTAGCCAAGAGATTCAACGAGCATGACATTTTGTATGGAGCTATCATGTGAGATGGCCACCTTACCAAGGCCAACCACCTTACCCTTTGAATTATCACCAAAAGTGACATACTTTCGAGGGCCGTCATTTTCAGCAAGCTCACGGAACATGTCTTTATCTCTGGTCATATGATCAGTACATCCACTATCAAGGACCCATTCCTTTCCTCCAGCCATGTTGCCGTGAAGATTTGCCATAAGACCAAAGTGTCTCATCGCATCATCGAGATCATAGTCACTATCATCATCATCATCATCATCATCATCATCATCATCATCCGAGTATTCATGTTCAACATCATCTTGTGATTGATCAATTCCTAGAGAGGGCAATTCATTAGATAAATGATCATTTCTATAGTTATCCTTATGAATTCTAATAGCTCTGGAAATGATATTGCTAATGATTCCAACATCTCCTTTGGCACTCGTCAGATCAGTAAGCTCAAATAAGCAGTCACCAAATTTGGGATCATTGGAACTCATCTTAATCAAAGCAATAGACTTATGGAGGATTTCATCTAGATCTTTCAAGGAGTAATTAGGAAACAGTTCCTCAAGAAATTTCCATATGGTGTAGGCACACTTAAGAGTCGGCAAACATCCAATCAAGTTTCTAGGCAAGCCTCTAGTGATAAGATTAACAGTTCTAAGATTGCGAATCATGTCAATATCTTCATCTAGGGAAGGGTGCAAAGGATCAACATGAGGTGCACAAGAGCTAGTAATGTACTTGTTCAAATGATATTCATTGAAAATCTCAAGCATTTCATTTTTCCACTCATGAAAATACTCTCCATCAAGAATAGGCACTCTATGTCTAAGACTCCCCAAAGTAGACACATCCATCTTCCTCCAATGGTGTTTAAACCAAGGCAATGGAGACCAAAGCTCTGATACCAATTGAAAGGATCGAGAAGAGGTGTCTAGAGGGGGGGTGATTAGACACTAATTGCCAAAAGTTGCAGTTTTTAATATTCTTAAGTTTAAGTGGAGTTTAAGAACAAGTTTAACAAACACAATACATATCAAGCAAGCATGCAATGAGTATGTGAGCAGCGGGAAGTAAAGCATGCAACTTGCAAGAATGTAAAGAGAAGCGTTTGGAGTATTCAAACGCAATTGGAGACACGGAGGTTTTTGTCGTGGTTCCGATAGGTGGTGCTATCGTACATCCACGTTGATGGAGACTTCAACCCACGGAGGGTAACGGTTACGCGAGTCCATGGAGGGCTCCACCCACGAAGGGTCCGCGAAGAAGCAACCTTGTCTATTCCATCACGGCCGTCGCCCATGAAGGACTTACCTCACTAGCAGTAGATCTTCACGAAGTAGGCGATCTCCTTGCCATTACAAACTCCTTGGTTCAACTCCACAATCTTGTCAGAGGCTCCCAAGTGACACCTAGCCAATCTAGGAGACACCACTCTCCAAGAAGTAACAAATGGTGTGTTGATGATGAACTCCTTGCTCTTGTGCTTCAAATGATAGTCTCCCCAACACTCAACTCTCTCTCACAGGATTTGGATTTGGTGGGAAGAAGATTTGAGTGGAAAGCAACTTGGGGAAGGCTAGAGATCAAGATTCATATGGTTGGAATGGAATATCTTGACCTCAACACAAGTGTAGGTGGTTCTCTCTCAGAAAATGTGTATTGGAAGTGTAGGTATGTTCTGATGGCTCTCTCCACGAATGAAGAGTGGGTGGAGGGGTATATATAGCCTCCACACAAAATCTAACTGTTCCACTCAATTTACCAATCTCGGTGAGACCGAAGGGAAAAACTCAGTCGGACCGATTTAGTAAACCTAGTGACCGTTAGGGTTTTCGGTGGGACCGACTAGTTCAACTTGGTGGAACCGATGTGCTAGGGTTAGGGTAAAACCAAAACTCGGTTTGACCGATTACTCAAACTTGGTGGGACCGATTTGGGTAATAAGCGAAACAGAGAGTTGGCCAAGCAAACTCGATGGGGCCGATTGCATATCTCGGTGGGACCGAAAATATTGCAACAGGTAACAGACAGTTTGCAAGCCCATCTCGGTGAGACCGAGATCCCATCGGTGAGACCGAACTGATTAGGGTTTCTGGTAGTGGCTATGTTAACTGAACTCTGTGGCTCTGGATAGAAAGAATCGGTGGGGCCGAGTTTGACTTTTGGTTTAGGTCATATGTGGATGTGGGAAGGTAGTTGAGGGTTTTGGAGCATATCACTAAGCAGTTTAAGCAAGCAAGCCATTAAGCAACACCTCATCCCTTCTTAATAGTATTGGCTTTCCTATAGACTCAATGTGATCTTGGATCACTAAAATAGAAAATGTAGAGTCTTGATCTTGAAGCTTGAGCCAATACTTTGTCCTTAGCATCTTGAAGGGGTTCCACATCCTCTAGTCCATGCCACTCCATTGTTGAACTTATCTGAAACATACTAGGTAAAAGTGTTAGTCCAACAAGAGATATGTTGACATTAATTACCAAAACCACCCAGGGAGCACTTGTGCTTTCAGGTTTGCATAAGAGCTTGTCAAAGTCTTCATTTTCTTTGGAGCTGAAGACTCTGAGGATGCAGATGCTTTCCTTTTCTTCACTGTTGCCTTCTCTGCAGCCTTGGTCTTCTTCACTTCTGATGCAGAAGGAAGGTTGGTACTGGTCAACTGAGGTGACTTGGCAGGAGGAGCAGATGAGATAGGTTCAATTTCTTCAAGCGCAACTGATGCAGTTGCCCTGGCATGTTCAGTTTCCTCCGGCACAGTAGCAGAAGCTTGAATTGGCCTAGCTTGACCTTCAGGCGCAACACTTGAGGTTGCCCTGGCAGTTTCTTTAGTGGCTGGAATTTCTTCAGCAGCCCTGGTACTCTCAGAATCATCAACATCCTAATTTTCATCAGCTGTGCTTGCATGTTCTTCAGTAGGCTGAACAGATGCTTCAGCCTGAGGAATTTCATGTTGCAACGAAGCTGCAACATTTGATGTAACTCCCATCGCCATTTTGATGAATCTGACTTTGGCTCCTCGCCAATCTGCACGATATGCGTCAACTTCATCACTGAGTGCTTTGATCTTAGTTGCCTTGTCACAAGTTCACTAGGAGTCATTTTAAAAACATTCTTTTTCAGAAAATGCTCCTTCTTATACTGAGCTTTCTTCAGTTGCCTGGCCTTCTCGAATTTCCATTTTTTCTTCGCCTATAAAGGTCGTCAACATATGACTTTGGCCAGGTGTGAGATTGAAATCAGGCATAGGAGTGTTAGGGTCCTTGTGCCAGAGATCTATGAAGTCAAGGATCAACTTTGGATCCAGCAGAAGTGGCACATCACTGCCTTTGGCTCTAACGACCCTTTGTTGTCTATCTCTAATGATTCCAGCCAATTCTTCTTCATCATCAGCTTCGTCTTCACTAGACGGTACTCGAAAGGTGACCTGCTTCTTGGGAGGACTTGGCCTTGTGCCTCGTCCAGTAGTGGCCTTTTTCTTCAGCAATGTTGGGCTAGTTGAGGACTGAGGAGGATCTGAAGAACTTGTAGATGCTCCTGAAGCAATTGATATCCCAGTGGTCCTTTGGGAAGAGGCAAGATGTGCAGGTGTCAAGGACTTTGCAGTAGTTGCTGAGGATTTTACAGTGGGGAATGGAGTTGCTTTTGAGGCAGTAGCTTGAGGAACAGGCCGTGAGGGCATAGAAGAGCTTGTCCATGAGGGCATAGCAGCTGAGGAACCTGGCTTGTGAGCAGGCTTCTTTGGCATGGCCTTGTTGAGCTTGCTAGCAGAGGCCTCAGCAATGACAGAAGCAGAGTCTTCATTGAATTTCTTCACTGCTTCTTTGGCCGTTTTGTCTAACTTTTCTTGCTGCTTGGCCCATTCTTTCGGAAAGTCCTCACCATGCTTGATGCGAGTGGGATCTGCTTCTTGGCCTAGTGCCAATGGAGGTCTTGGGCATGGAGGGTGTACGACGAATTTCTTCATGTACTTTGGAGTCACATATCTGTACTCCCTCCATTCTCTGGACCATCTCCTCTCTATCCTGTGAATGCACACTTTGCACTCATTCTTCGTCTCCTTGCCATGAATTGCTTCATCGGGAGTGCAATACCCTGCATAGATGTCATCAGGGATCTCGAAAGTAGTATTCACTTCCGGTCTCTTGCCTCCCTTCTGAGGTCTTTTGCCATCAGCCATTTTCTTAAACTAAGGATTTTGAACAATTGAGTTCTCTGACGAGGTATGCAATTTGTCTTCAAGGAACGCTGCAAATGAGTTAAGTTGATGAGAACCTAGAGATTCGGCAGGGGACATGTGTACCTGTGAATAGAGTATAGGTGCGAAGAATTTGGAGAGGTCATATGCGTTCTCAGAAGTTTTTCAAAAGAATCAAGTTTGAGGAATTTGACCAGGGATGTCTTGAGGAATTTCACTAAGCAATCTTTGACTTAGGTTCCAGAGTTGTATAGATTTAAAATCCACACAATTTAGGAATCTTGAGGAAAAATGTTGCTTAGAGAAACAGATCAAGAACAGATGCATTTGTGGTGTTTAAGAGTGTGGAAGTTGAAGAATAAACACCTTTTGAAGATTTTGTGGAAATTGTCAGAATCAAGAAGGGCAGTAAAAATAGATTTTATTTACCCTTGACGAAGAACTCGACAAACTGAGAGTTGAAGTGGAGAAGTTCGTCCATTCAGATCTTCCACACCCTAACTTGGCGGCGGAAGACTGCTACGACGGCGGCGGAGTGAAGATTTCCGCGGCGGGCGCGAGTACAACGGCGACGAGGTCGAGGCAGTGAAGCTCTTCCTCAACGGCGATGATGGAAGTAGCGGCAGCGCTAGGTCAGAGAGCTCGAGCGAGGGGAGTGAGGTCGAGCGAGGTAAATGAGGTCAGAGGAGGGTGAGGGGTATTTATAGCCGAGGTGAAAAACCGTTCGTCCGAGGAAAATGGACGAACGTGCCCCTAACCCTTCTCATCCTAGCGACATGTGTCACCCATGTACTAAGAAGTGGTGATCGTGTTAGATCATGGGTGAATAGAATAATCTCATCGTGGGATGCGGAACGGTTTGAGCGCCAAAAGCCAAAAATTGAGATAAGAATATTTTAAAGTTTCATTCGCAAATTCTTCAGCTGACAAGGACATAGTGAAGATTTTGAACGGGTTTCAAATAGAACGTACATGAATAATTTGTGAACGGACTAGGTTGAGTTTAGCATAGAGGGGGAAGGGTCCGATCACATTCACTTAGCAGAAAAGTCAACTTGAAGAATTAGCAATAAGTGAATGATGTAGAGGACTTGAAAACTCATATATATATATATGGACAATGAAGAACACATTCGGAAAGAGTGAAGACTTTGCAAAGTTGAAGAATTTGAGCAACTGAGGAATTTCAAAAATGAAGAAAAACTCACAATGAAGATTTTCAACTTTTGTTGGTGGCGTGACCCACCGTATAAGAATGATGATTTCAGACGCCGCGTACAATTGTCGTAGGGCTCCGAGAATCAAATTCTTCGTTAATTTCTTCACACTTAGAGGGTTAGTCTTCATTGATTGAAGAAAAACGTTACTTCGTCTGTTGCACATCTAAGTCATCAATTTTGCATAAGTGTTAGGATGTGTGTCCTTTTCAAAGAACATTCGAAGATTCTAAGATATTTACCTCACACCACAACTTTCTAAATCTCTTCTCATCCAAGGTCTTTGTGAAGATATCGGCTAGCTGTTCTTCAGTCTTCACATGCTCAATAAAGATATCGCCCTTCAACACATGATCTCGAAGGAAATGATGACGAATCTGGATGTGCTTTGTCTTTGAGTGCTGAACTGGGTTATGAGCAATCCTAATGGCACTCTCATCATCACAAAAGAGTGGCACATTCTTCACATTGATGTCGTAGTCCTTGAGGGTTTTCTTCATCCATAGCAATTGAGCACAGCACGAACCAGCAGCAATGTACTCAGCTTCAACAGTAGAGAGTGATACGCAGTCCTGCTTCTTCGAGGACCAACATACCAAGGATCGTCCGAGGAAATGGCATGTTCCTGATGTTGACTTGCGGTCCACACGATCACCAGCATAGTCAAAGTCAGAATATCCAATGAGATCAAAAGCCGATCCCTTGGGATACCATAATCCAAGTGTTGGAGTGTGAGCTAGATATCGAAGAATATGCTTCACAGCCTTATGGTGTGATTCCTTTGGTGTAGCTTGAAAACGGGCACACATGCAAACACTAAGCATAATATCTGGCCTAGATGCACATAGATACAATAAAGAGCCAATGATGGAGCGGTATACCTTTTGATCGAAGTCAATACCATTTTCATCAGTGCATAGATGGCCATTTATGGGCATAGGGATTTTGACGCCTTTGCAATCTTGCATGCCGAATTTCCTCAACACATCCTTGAGGTATTTCTCTTGAGATATGAAGATGTTGTTGCACTGTTGGCGAATTTGAATACCTAAGAAGAATTTCAATTCTCCCATCATAGACATTTGATATTCCTCACTCATCATATAGGAAAATTCGTCACTGTAACGTTGGTTAGTACAGCCAAAGAGAATATCATCAACATATATTTGGCACGCGGATAATTCATCATCATATGTTTTGTTGAAAAAAGTTTGGTCCAGTAAACCGGGTTTGAAGCCTTTCTTCATGAGGAATTCCTTCAAAGTATCATACCACGCTCGAGGGGCCTGCTTGAGGCCGTAGAGGGCCTTATTGAGTCTGAAGACTTTGTCAGGATGCTTAGGATCTTCAAAACTTGGGGGTTGAGCAACATATACTTATTCCTTAAGCTTACCATTGAGGAATGCACTTTTCACATCCATTTGATATAAGATGGTATTATGATGGTTAGCATAAGCAAGCAATATGCGAATAGCCTCAAGTCTAGCAACAGGTGCAACAGTTTCATCAAAATCAATTCCTTCAGCCTGTGTGTAGCCTTGAGCTACAAGACGAGCCTTATTCCTCACCACAAGGCCATTTTCATCTTGCTTGTTGTGGTAGATCCATTTGGTACCGATGATATTGTGCTTGCGTGGGTCTGGACGTTTGACAAGTTCCCAGACATTGTTGAGCTTGAATTGATGTAATTTCCTCTTGCATTGCTTGAATCCACTCAGGCTCCAGAAATGCCTCATCTACTTCGGTGGGCTTAGATACAAAAGCAAAGTGCCCACAAAAGTTAGACAAATAAGAAGCCCTTCAGCATGTGAGAGGACCTGGTGCTTTGATGTCGTCGATGATTTTCTCAATCTGCACTTCATTTGCGACGCGAGGATGAGCGAGTTAACGACGTTGAGTGGGCTCAGCATTTTCTTCAGAGCCATTTTCCTCGGGTGCACCAGCATGATGTTCTTCACGTTCTAGAATGACTTCTTCAGCAGATTCTTTGGTAGGAATGACATCCTCAGTAGCCTTTTGAACTTAATGGATTCCTCAGGTGACATTTCAACTAGCAAAGGAGGTAGGTGCTCTCTTTGCGAGCCGTTAGTTTCATCGAACCGCACATCTACAGTTTCAACAACCTTGTGGTGAAAGGTGTTCAAGACTCTATAAGTGTGCGAGTCCTTTCTGTAACCAAGCATAAAACCTTCATGTGCTTTAGGTGCAAATTCAGAATTGTGATGAGGATCTCTAATCCAACATTTAGCACCGAAGACTTTGAAATAACTCACATTGGGTTTCTTGTCAGTGAGGAGTTCATATGAGGTCTTTTTGAAGAATTTGTGAAGATATACCCTGTTGATGATGTGGCACGCAGTATCAATTGCCTCAGGCCAGAAGCGAGGAAGCGTCTTGTATTCATCAAGCATAGTGCGAGCCATCTCAACAAGAGTCCTGTTCTTGCGCTCCACGAGGCCATTCTGCTAAGGAGTATAAGGGACAGATAACTCATGAGTAATACCAAGTTCATCAAGATAGTCATCAAGACCAGTATTCTTGAACTCGGTCCCATGGTCACTTCTAATGTTCTTGATCTTCACACCAAAGTTTGTTGAAGCCCTCGAGGAAAATTGTTTGAAGACTTCCTGCACTTTAGTTTTGTAAGTGATGATATGCACCCATGTGTAATGAGAATAGTCATCAACAATAACAAAGCCGTATAAGGATGCGGCATTAGTGAATGTGGCATAATGAGTAGGGCCGGAGAGATCCATGTGAAGCAATTCAAATGGACAAGTGGTAGTCATGATGGTATTTGAGGGATGCTTGGACTTGGTCATTTTTCCAGCTTCACAAGCTCCACACCTATGGTCCTTGAGGAATTTGACACCCTCGATGCCAATGACGTGCTTCTTCTTCGAAAGTGTGTGCAAGTTCCTCATGCCAGCATGACCTAGTCGTCGATGCCATAGCCAACATTTTGAAGCGTTTGCAAGTAGACATGTCGCAGGTTGTGGTCCTGTAGAGAAATCAACAATATACAAGTCTCCTCTCCTAAAGCCTTTGAAGACTTTGGAATTGTCAGCTTCCATGATCACAACACAATGATACTTGCCAAATACAACAATCATATCAAGATCACAAAGCATTGAGACAGGCAAGAGGTTGTATCCTAAGGACTCGACAAGCATAACTTTGTCCATGTGTCGATCCTTTGAGATCGCAACCCTACCTAGACCCATTACCTCCCTTTTGCCTTTGTCAGCGTAGGTGATATGCTTCAGATGCGATGGAGATAAAGCAGTGTCCATCAATTGGTTCATGTCACCGGTCATGTGATTTGTACATCCACTGTCAAGGACCCACTCAGTGGCTTTGGGTTGATCATCCAGCAGATGAATTAGTGCATCTCACGAACTCATATACTTCGTCAGTGAAGAATATGACATCAAATTCATCAGATCAATTTCATCAAACAATACAACAGATATAGCAGTATGAGGACATGAGAAATGAAAATTCATTTCTTCATGATTAGCTTGCGTCCTTTCAAGCATATTCAGGTCTCCAGCAAATTCATCAAACGTTCAAGTTCATCTGGAGACCTGACCCTGCATAAGAGATTAGTTCTTTTTCTTCACCACCCACATCTAGAGGGGTGGCAAAGAGTTCATCATTCTGCGAGCTCCATAAGAAAAAGGTGGCATAGAAGCCAGCCCACTTCGTTTCACAGAAGAGGGGTCAGAGTAAGCATGTGAATAAGCAGAGAAATTCTTTGAGGACTTATGAACATAATGATTTGAAGAATAATGCACATATTCATAGCCCTTAGGCTTTCCCTGCGAAACAGAAGTGTTAGCACGAAGATGTTCATATGAGGACTTTGATCCATATGAGGAATTTGATCCATGTGAGGAATGTGGTCCATATGAGGACTTGGATCCATATGAAGACTTTGGTACATATGAAGAATTTGATCTGGGGTTCCTATTCTTCACAGGTGGGGTCATGATGACATTCACGTGAAGACTTTCAAGGCACCTTTTGGGAACCCAGATTTTCTTCATAGGGGGGCCGTTCCTGCAGTTAGTTCCAACATATCTAGCAAATACTTCACCATTCTGATTTTTGAATAGTTTATAGTTAGAGTTTCCAGTAGGTCCTATCAGCATTGAGTTTTCTCTCAAAGTCAATACCCTCTTTCCTAGGGTTCCTGTTGAGGATCTGCTTTTTTAGCACATCACAAAGAGCCTGATGCCCTTTGAGGCTTTTGTACATGCCTGTCACATACAATTCCTTCAACTCTGCATTGTTAGTGATACTAGTGGTATCCTTAGATGACCAATTTGTGATAACAAAGACAGTTGAAGAATTTGCAGCAATAGAAGCATTTGAACTTTCAGGTGAAGAACTAGCAGATTCACGTTCAATGCATTTCAAACATGGTGGAATGAATTCAACTTGAGCGGAACTAATCTGTTGAGCAAGCAATGAATCATGTTCCTTCTGAAGATCTTCGTAACTCACCCTTAGCTTCTCAAGATCTTGCTTTCTCTGAAGAAATTCATAAGAAAGCTTCTCATGATTGGCTAAGAGAGTGTTATGATGACTCTGAAGGTTATCAAACTTAGACTGAAGTCTCTGAAGATTATTAGTCAGAGTTTGATCCATTTGTTCACCCAATAGGTCATCGCCTTTGTCTAGCATATTTTGAACCTTTTCAAAAGCCTTTGGTTGCTTTACAGCAATCTTAGCAAGTTTAGAATAGTTGGGCTTGAGGTTTTCATTAGATTCATCCTCACTTGATTCAAAGGAAGGGTATTTGAGTACTGAAAGTGCTAGTTATCAACTAGAGGGGGGTGAATAGGTGATTTTTATGAAAGTCTTCAAAACACGGGGGCTTTGAAGACAAACAGTAGAAATGATCCTATTGATATGCAGCGGAAGGTAGACTACACTAGGCAAGCCATAGTCAAGTAAGCAATGAAGTGAAAGCACGAAGACTATCAGCAGCTAGGTAGTATGGATCAGGATGGAAGATAGTATGAAGCCAAACAGTAAACAGTCTTCACTCAGTGAAGTCAATCAGATCATACAAGCAAGCAATGACTTCACGAAGACAAATTGTAAAGTAAAGGGAAGTGAAGGATAAAACTAGTAGCTTGGTGAAGACAAGGATTTGGTAGACCAGTTCCAGTTGTTGTGACAACTGTACGTCTGGTTAGGGAGGCTGAGATTTAACTCAAAAGACCGCGTCTTCACCTTATTCCCCTTGAGATAAGGACACACAGTCCTCGCCCAATCACTCTGGTAAGTCTTCAGGGTAGACTTCCAAACCTTCACAGACTTTGTTCACCGGTAATCCACAATGACTCTTGGATGCTCAGCGCGACGCCTAACCATCTGGAGGATTCACAGTCCTTAAGTGTAACAAGTCTTCATATCACGCGGACAGAAAGACTTCAATGATGCCTAACACTCTTTGGCTCTAGGTGTATAGGGATTTGTCCTCGCAAGGATCTCTCTCTCAAATGCTTCGGAGGTGGGTTGGTCTCAAACGACAAATGTCATGCACTAACTCTGAGCAGCCACCAATTTATGGTGTAGGGGGTGGGCTATTTATAGCCAGGAGGCAACCCGACCTGATTTGTCCAAAATGACCGTGGGTCACTAAGGAACTGACACGTGTCCAACGGTCAGATTCCAAACACACGCGGCAGCTTGACTTGGGCTACAAGTAAAGCTGACTCATCCAGCTCTGGATAAGATTTGCTCTCATTGTCTTCGCTCGAAGACATAGGATTTGGTTGGGCATTACATCAGTCACTCTGACTTTGTTCACTTGGATCCCACTTAACAGTACGGTGGTTCCTATGACTCAACAAAGAAGAAAAGAAAACTACGAAACAACTATGTCTTCGCACTCCATAGTTTTCACCCGATGTCTTCTCTCGTCATAGTCTTCAGTGTGAATCTCTTCACCAACCACCATTGTCTTCAATGTCTTCACACATTTTTAGGGCTCATCTTTGGTAGGTAAGCCGAATCAATAAGGGACTACTACCTGTGTTATCCTGCAATTCTCACAAACACATTAGTCCCTCAACCAAGTTTGTCGTCAATACTCCAAAACCAACTAGGGGTGGCACTAGATGCACTTACAATCTCCCCCTTTTTGGTGATTGATGACAAACTGGTTGAAGTTTTCAATGGGGATAAAAGTATGTGAAAGTTTAAGGATTGAGGTATTGTCTTCATAAGTAGCAAAAGGCTCCCCCTAAAGATGTGCATATAAGTAGTTTGCTTTTGAATGCAAATGCACATGGCAAGTTTTACTTTACAGAGATTCTCTTCAACTTATGGAGACAATTCATCATGCATATAAAAAGATAACGAAGATAATGACATGCATAATGAAAAAGGACGTCTGCGGAATGGCTTCATGCGGGATTTATCATTGCATCACAAAGTGGCAGAAAAAGTAGCAGACGACCATAGAGTTTAAGTGTTACAACTCAGAGAACCAAATGTTTCAAAATACGAGAGTTGTAAAGACTTAGCAAAAATAATGCAACCACCCATAAGGACCTGCTTGAAGACTATCAACTCATAAGCTTCTCCCCCTTTTGTCAGTAAGGACCAAAAAGGTTTGAAGACATAGAGTATCTACTCGTTCCCATCAGGAGTAGATGAAGGAGCAGGGTCGGCGTTGGAGTTCGGTGGTGCAGATGGGCCTGGTGCAGTGTCAAGATGCAGTGAAGCTATGGTTAGTGAAGTGGCATCGTATTCTTCATCGAAGACTCTTGCAACAACAGTTGCAGCCGAAGATGAACGCTCAGAATCTTCAATTGAGGGGGTGCGACGCGAGCTTGCATTTTGTGGAGGCCTGGAATCAAACTTCAATCCCTCAGTGAAGCCATCTTCACGAAGATCGTCTTCAGAGCATAGTAGTGTGAGACTCTTCCAAGACCGCCGACAGGCTTCATGGGCAACGAATGAGTTCTTGGTGGCCAAGTTTCGAATGTGATTGATATCCACCAAGATACTCTACATCTGACGCTTGAGCCAGTCATGATGCTTATCCTATTTCTAATGTAAGGACACAAGAAGCTCTCAATCATTGAGTGCATGAAAACACTTCTGAGGCCTTTGAGCAATTGTACTGTTAGTGGCTTCGCTGTTTGCACGATGGGGCATACGCATCTTGCCAGCAAGAGGATAAGTAGAGTTGCAGGATTGAGGACAAGAATTCCCTCGATTGGTTGCGAGAAGCTTTGATGATCAGCATTATGAAGATATAGAGGTTTCTTTGCAGGCTCTGGGTAGATGGCTTCAATGGACAGATCAACCTCAAGCAGGAAAACAAGATGGTTGCGCGCTGAGGGCTGATAGTCAATAGTCGAATGGAGCTTGATCAGGCGCATCACCCATGGAGCATAAAACTTCAAGCCAAACAGATCAATCTCGGATGCAGCTGGTTGTCTGATGAAGAAATCCTGGGTATTGAATCCGATGTCGTTGATGATATAAAACACCAAACTCTTCATGGCTCCTTCAAGTTTGGCTGCAGCTGAGTGTCCATTAATGGGCCATAGAGTACGCCTCTAAATATGATAAACTGTGCGGGGCAGGTACTCGAGGTCTTTGACGAAGAACTCTTTGGGGTATTCAGCATCTTGGGGCACTGGCTTCATCATGCTGAGCATCTCACTCATATTTGGCTCTAGCCTCTGGAAGATACTCTACAGTTTAATCATGATGTCACTAACAACCAAACTCATAGAACTCGCCTGGAGTGGGCAGGGAAGTAAGCTCGATGATGTCTTGAGCTTTGCCTTCATGATGCACATCTCCTGACATCCACTCAAGGATACATGTCTTTGGATCCCTGTTGTATCTGCGAATATGAAGTGTTGCATAGAACTCCAGCAGAAGCTCTTCATTCCAGTGCTCTTTGTCCGTAATGAACAGCAGAAGGCCAACCTCCCTAAAGCAGTCAAGAGCTTCTTTTAGACAGGGCAACCCAGCAATAGCTTCACAATCAAGACGCATGTGTGGAAAGATTCACTCTTGATTGTATAGAATGCAGGAGTAATAGCCGCGCTGCTGATAGCTCCAAAATCGATCGGAAGAGATATTTGGCTTTGAATATGGATTCTTGGCGCTGTCGAAGAAGGTGTTGTGAGCTCAGAAGTTGTCCATGCTGAAAGATCCTAGCGAAGTTGCAGCACCTGGAAGCCTTGGCAGCCTTGCCTTTGGCTTCTGAACTAGAGGCCTCTGCTCCACATGGTAGTCATACTATGGTCCTGGAATAGTGGGTGGAACTAGGATAGGCCATTTCACGATAACCAGCTGTCGACGATCAAAGGCCTGTTCAATGGTGTGAGGCCTAGGAGGTGGAACAGTGGCTTCAGCATTTATATTGGCTTCAGGTTGCACATGAGCTTCAGGCTCCACATTGTCTTCGGCTGTTACAATGTCATTGGCTTCAGTTGCGGTGATTGTGGCAGCCTCAGTGGTTTCAACCTCCATTTTTTCAACAACAGGAGGGTCGGGCACTGTCACATTCTCCTTGAGAATGACTGGATCAACAGCTGGGGCTGTGGTAACTCGTTATTCTTCTCTTTCTTCTGATCTTCATCAGCTGATGCAGCCGGAATGTCTTCAGCAGCATTGGCTTCAGACTCAGAGACATTCACAATAGGGGTGGCTTCAGGAAACACTTGACGCGCTACTGAGCTTTGTTGCACTTCCCCTTCCGGAATGCTCGACATAGTGACCTATGGCCTGGGGCCTTTGCGAAGCCTGGGATGATGGAGTGGTCTGTACCATGTAGTTGTCGTCGTTAAGCACCAGAGTGACTTGAGGTGGTGGAGTTCTGGGTGTCTCTTCATGGACGGGGGTGTCTTGCTGAGGGCGCTCGGCCCATGAATCATCCTGAGCAATTGGCGTCAAGGGACGACCAATGCTGATGAGTTCGCTGTTCGTAAGAACAGGTGATGATACCAATTGGTGCTCAAATTGAGGAAAGACTTCATCATCTTCAACATTGTCATCACGACCAATATCTTTAGCTGTGGTGGGGTCAACAACTGGAACTTCTTCATCTTCAGGAGCCTTTGTGGAAGCAGGCTCATCGATTACCAGACGACACTCTTGATTCCGTGAGGCTGGAAGAGCAACAGAGATGGTTTCAACATTGAGGGGCTCAGAGGCAGTAGCACGCTCTTAGTTTGAAGATTTTGTCTTCAACTTCTTCTTGGATGGGGTCTCATCATAAGCATTCTTGTGCTTGCGCTTCCTGGCATCAGCTTTAGCTGCCCTTGTCTTCTTTAGTTTAGAAGCTGCGGTGGGGACCTTAGGCTTCGAGCCTGTCATGCTGGCAGGGAAGACAATGCGAGGTTCTTCCTACCTTGATGCTTCAGTTCGGGCCACAGCAGACTTCTTCGTTGGCTTGGCAGCCATTCTGGGGTCAATGCCAGGACGCCCAAGAGCTTTGCGCTTTTTTGCTTCATTGTGGGCTTGAACGCATTTCTCTGTGAAATACTTCACGCGCTCTCGTGATCCTTTGGCTTCTTCCCTCTTCTTGTGGAACTCTTCCTTGAGATTATGCAGCATCTCTTTGAAGATTTGAACATATGCCACGATGAGCTTGGCCATGTTCTTCTTGAAGTGTGCCTTCTCATAATCAATCTTGTTCATCAGATCGACGATTTTTTGAGCCACGGCTAGTTCATTGGCAATGGCTCCGTGGAAAGTGACGCTGATGTCCACTGGCAGCTGAAGATCATCAATGTTGATGCTCTGGTTGTCGAACTACTCATCAATGAAGTTGTTTAGTATATCAACATCAAAGAGGGGCAGATCGTTGAAGATCTCCGCCTCTTGCTTGCTCTTGATCAGTTGCTCAAGTGCGTCATCACCAAGATCTTCGTCACTAGACAAATCAATGGTGTCTTCTTCCTTCCTTCACTACAAAAAAAAGACACATCCATGACATTTTGGGACGAACGAAATTTTTTTGTGTCATACATATGGCACTTCTATGACGATAATTGTGTCAAAACCCGGTATCATCATAGATGTGGTGGGCTCCTACTTCTATGACAAAAAATCATGACAGAAAATGGGCTTTTCGTCCTGGGCGGGCCGGAGACGCAGCTGCATGACATTCTTTGGGCCGTCCATGACGGAAAAAACCATGGTAGAAGCGAGGGCGAGGAAAATTTCGGGGAGTTCCCGGTTACGGTGGGAGGTCGGGGGCCGAGCGATGCGCGTTTCTCTCGTACACGTACGCGCGTGTGTGCGAGGCGTTGGCTCTAACTGAACCCGAGCGAGGCGTTGGGCTCTAACTGAACCCGAGCGATTGCACTGCAGGCTATGCGTTACTGAACCCGAGCGATCGATCGATGGCTGTTAAGTGAACCCGGTCGAGCGATTCCTTCGCTACTGCTGCTAACTGAAGCCGATCGATGCTGCCTCTGGATGAACAGTGAGCGTTGCAGGGGGTTTGGATGAACAGTTCCCGGTGGGGGTGGATGAACAAGACCCCGTGGTGTTGCCTCTGGATGAACAGGACCCCGATCGATCGAGCCGGTTGGGGCTGGATGAACAGGACCCCGTGGAGGGCTGGATGAACAGGACCACCCCGTGGAGGGCAGGATGAACAGTAGACGGTGGAGGGCAGGATGAACAGTAGCCCGTGGAGGGGTGGTTGAACAGGAGCCCGTGGAGAGGGCTGGTTGAACAGTAGCCGGTGGAGTAGCGCGCGGTGGAGGCTGGATGAACAGGAGCCCGTGGATGAACAGTCGCAGGTGGAGGCTGGAGTAGGTCGACAGTGGATGAACAGTAGCTCGTGGAGGCTGGAGGGGGTCGACGGTGGAGATGAACAGTATCCCGTGGAGTCCCATTTTGCAGTACACCACACCCCTCCCGATGAACAGGACCCCCGTTTCGACCGTAGGAGGTCCGTTTCGTCCGTTTTGCGGTACGCCACACCCCTCCCGATCAACAGGACCCCTGTTTCGACCGTAGGAGGTCCGTTTCCTCCGTTTTGCGGTATGCCAGACCCCTCCCGATCAATAGGACCCCGTTCCGAATGTAGGAGGTCCGCTCCGTTGTGCGGTACGCAAGGCCTCGTTTCCATCGCATGTTCCGTCCAAGCCCTCCCGATGAACACGACCACGCATTCCGTTCTGACCCAGCCGGTTGGCTCCCACGTGTTCCGTTGCCTCCCGATGAACACGACGCACTCCGTTGCCTCCCCATGAACACGACGCATTCCGTTGCGTCCCCATGAACACGACGCATTCCGTTGCCTCCCCATGAACACGATGACAACGCTGTTTCTCCGTTCTGACCCAGCCATGTCAACGAGCCCTCGTCGTACGTATGCGCGAGTAGGCGTTCGAGACCCCGCCCGTATGTACACATACGTGGCCGTATTTTCTTTCTTGCACCCTGGCCGCCTCTACTACAACACGTGCGCGCCTCTACATCGACCAGTATATATGTACGTACACGTTCGCGACCAGAATGACAACGCTACGTACGCTTCGACCAAGTGGGTCCCGACTGTCAGGCACTTCCTGGCGTGCAAAGATGTAGCTGGTGGGTACCAGCAGTCAGGGGGGCGAAATATGGTGGCCCGTCCGGTGGGTCCGCGCTGTCAGGTGGAGGAATAATTATTTTGCACGTAATAAGGAGGCACTTCCTTGCTGCGGCCGTGGACCCAGCTGTCAGCCTCTCCACGTACAGTCCACGTCCGATGGAAGCCGTTCCTTGACCATGTTGACCATGCCGCGCCGAGAGCACTAGTTTGGTGGATGACGGTGAGGCCTGGGAAGGGGATGACGCGGAGCCGGGGAAGAAGCGGCAGTAGATGCCCACGCGTAGAGGAGTACGAGGGTTCACTGGTTCGCTGCGGTGTGAGGCTGCCGTCACCACAGAATAACAGGGGGTGTGGGTGAGTAGAGGGATGGCCTGGCTAGCGGTGGAAGTAGTAGGGGGCGGTGAGGCCTCCGCCGCATCGCAGCCGGCCACGGGAGGCAGGAGCACGAGGCACGACCGGCGCTGGTTTGGGCGGCTGGAGCAAGAAGACCAGAGGTTGAAGAAGCACTACGGCCGTTGGATGGAGATCGTACGGTCACTGGAGCTAGAATTGTGCATATTGACTAAGTTGACAAAGCCCTCCATCCCCGTCAACTTAGTAGGCCCACAAGTCAGCCTCCCACTATACTAGGTCCCAACTAACAGGGGAAGTATTCATTTTTTTGTGCGTAATAAGGAGGCACTTCCTTGCGTGCGAAGATATAGCTGGTGGGTCCGAGTTGTCAGTGGCAGTAACATTTTTTTCACGAAATACAGAGGCCCTTTCGGTGGGTCCCCGATGTCAGGTGGAGGAATTATTACTTTGCGCGTAATAAGGAGGCATTTCCTTGCGTGCGGCCGTGGACCCAACTGTCGGCCTCTCCACGTACAGTCCACTTCAGATGCATGTCGGTCGTTAACCACGTTGACCAGGCCGCGCCGAGAGCACTAGGGCGGTGGACGACGGCGAGGCCTAGGAAGGGAACGACACGGAGGCAGGGAAGACTCGGCAGTTGTTTCCCACGCGGAGGGGAGTACGACTGTACGAGGGTTTACTAGTTTGTCTGCCGTCGCCAGAGAATAACAGCGGGTGTGGGTGAGTAGAGGGATGGCTAGGCCAATGATGGGAGTACGGTGGGGCGGTGAGGCCTGCGCGGCAGCACAGCTGGCCACGAGGAGGAGGGAGCAGGAAGTCCCGCCGACGCTTGTTTGAGCGGCTGGAGCAGGAAGAGCAGAGATTGAAGAAGCACGACGGCCGTTGGATGGACATCCAACAGTCACTGCTTGTGCGTCAACCTTTTTTTAGGAAAGCCTCAAATATGTGGAAAACAGCATACAGCCCATCTGCCATTATTTCTAATAATTTTCAGCCCATTTGCTAATTCTTAAGGTTTTTTTTGGAGCCCATATTCTTTTTGTTAGCATTACAGCCCAAATTGTGGCCACGGTTAAAAAATTATATGAAATTTTGCATATTTCGGTGCGGTCCGAACTGTTTTTAATCCCGAAATTTCGACTCACATTCAAACTGATTTTAAAAATAAATGTATATCAATATAAAATCCAACAAATTCTCCACGCATAAAAATTAATGTAATTTAAAATCTTGAAATGAAAAAAAAGATATTTGAAACTAATTGCCGGTTTGATGTGTTTTAAAAATGTACAACCCATTTCTCATTACTGATGGGCCATTTTCTCGGCCAGCCGAATGAAAGCTCTCCTCGTCTTGAAAGATTTGCAGCCCAACAGGCCTGACAAAGCGACTTACTTGGCAAATCACAAAAAAACTGGGTTGTGGCCATGGACCCAGCTGTCAGCCTCTCCACGTATAGTACTCTTCCGATGGAAGTCGTTCCTTGACCACGTTGACCACGTCGCGTGGAGAGCCCCACGGCGGTGGACGACGGCGAGGCCTCGGAAGGGGACGACACGGAGCCGGGGAAGATGCGGCAGTGGAAGCCCGCGTGGAGAGGAGTACGAGGGTTCACTGGTTCGGCTGCGGTGTGAGGCTGCCCTTGCCGCAGGGCCTGGCCAGCGGTGGGAATAGTAGGGGGCGGTGAGGCCTCCGCGGTAGCACAGCCGGCCACGGGAGGCAGGAGCATGCGGCACGACCGGCGCTGCTTTGGGCAGCTGGAGCAAGAAGACCAGAGGTTGAAGAAGCACTATGGCCGTTGGATGGACATCGTACGGTCACTGGAGCTAGAATCGTTCATATTGACTAACTTGACAAAGCCCTCCGTCCCCGTCAACTTTGTTGGCCCACAAGTCATCCTCCCACTATGGTGGGTCCCAGCTGCAGAGGGGTATTCATTTTTTGTGCGTAATAAGGAGGCACTTCCTTGCGTGCGAAGATATAGCTGGTGGGTCCGACATGTCAGCAGGAGGAACGTTTTTTCGCAAAATATAGAGGCCCTTCCGGTGGGTCCCAGCTGTCAGGTGGAGGAATCATTATTTTGCGCGTACAGTCCATGGTCGATGGATGTCGTTCGTTGACCAAGTTGACCAGGCCGCGCCGAGAGCACCATGGCGGTGGACGACGGCGAGGCCTAGGAAGGGAACGACATGGAGCTGGGGAAGACTCGGCAATGGTTGGCCACACGGCGGGGAGTATGAGGGTTTACTGGTCCGGCTGCCGTCGCTGGAAAATAACAGGAGGTGTGGGTGAGTAGAGGAATGGCCTGGACAGTAGTGAAGTAGGGTGGGGTGGGGCGGTGCGGCCTGTGCGGCAGCACAGCCGGCCACGGGAGGCGGGAGCAGGCAGTCCCACCGGAGCTGGTTTGGGCAGCTGGAGCAAGAAGATCAGATATTGAAGAAGCAGCACGGCCGTTGGATTAACATCCAACGGTCACTGCTGCTAGAATCGTTTGTGGACTAAGTTGACAAAGCCAAAGTACACGTTAACCTAGTAGGCCCGCAAGTCAGCCTCCAAATCTGTCCCAAAGAGCATACAGCCCGAAATTTCTAGCCAGATTCAAATTAATTTTAAATCTAAATATACCTTAATTTAAATTCAATTAAATTTTACCCGCACAAAAACAATGAAATTTAAAATGTCAAAATCCCAAAGAAAACAGTATTATGGAACTAATTGTATGTTTGCTGTATTTTTTCATTTTACAGCCCAATTATTATTACTTATAGCCCATTTCTTATTACTTATAGCCCATTTTCTGGGCAAAATGCATCCCTCCTCGTCTTGAAAGATTTCCGGCCCAGCAGGGCGTAGAAAAGCAAGTAGGCCTACGTTGGTTATTCTACAAAAAACAAAATAGCTGGCTAGCAATTTTTAGAAAGGAAAAAAATAAACTGGGCTGGTCATGTGCTAAACATATGAAATAAAAGCCTGGGCTAGACGGGCCACGGGTCCCGCACAACCCAGTTGATACCCTTCTCCGTCCCGAAAAAACAAAAATATTGCGCGCGCTGCTGGGTCCCTACTGTCATCCTCACCATGTACAGTCATCTCCTTATTCCTCTCGGTTGTTGACCATGTTGACAACACCGGAGGGCGTCGCCGCGGTGAGCGAACCAAGGCGGAGGACGATGGTGAGGCCTCGGACGGGAACGAACAGGAGCCGGGGCAGATCACAGCCAGCCGTGGGAGGCGGGAGCAGGCAGTCCCGCCGGCACTGGTTTGGCTTTGGTCGCGCGAGGAAGAAGATACTAAAGAAACGCGACAGACGTTGAATGTCAATCCAACGGTCAAGGTTGGCACAATCGTTTTGTTGACTAAGCGGACACCAAGTAGCATACTTTTTATATATAGGAAGAAAACTGTGAGGAAAATGCGTTCGTCTGCCGTCCTCCTCACAGGGAACGTTCGCCACATAAGTGACTAGCACCCTTAGTTTTCAACCGAGAGGTCTTGGGTTCGAGTCCCAGGAACTCTCAATTTTGTCCTCCTTCCTTCCTCGCAAAAAAAGGAAAGAAAAGCAAAGACTTGGGAAGGCATACAGAACAAGCTAGTGTACCAGTAATGAGACGTTGCCGAGTTTTAGAAAAAAGAAAGACGTGCTCCTGTAGCTGGTTCGAATCCAAACCTAGACTATGACTATATATGGTGCTATGCTACTCTGCAAGTAATGAAACTGACATATCCAACGTTCGCTTCTCCTCTTCTCTACTTACTCTGCCTAGCTTCAGAAGCTCTGGCCGCAGCAACCATGTCCGTTGGCTGCTCGTCCACCTGCTCTTCAGCAGGCAACAACCAGATATGCGCCAAGTTGCAACCCGTACCATCGCCTGTGGGTCTCATCACACCCTCGCCGGCACGCGCACCGTAGCCGATTGCTCATCGCAACCCGCCGCCGTTGGTGTGGTGCCACTGCTGCAAATCACGCAGAGTCATTCGTCGCGTCTCAACCACAATCCGCAACCCTGGCCGAGTCTTCTACAAATGCCCGAATCATGGGGTAATAATATGTTTAAGTGTTGTTCTGCTGCTTTCAGTTGCTGATTTTTTTAATAGTTTGGTTGATGATCTACCAATTTGATTCGTGCAGAAAAGGGAAGATTCGTGTGATTTGTATTTCTGGGAAGTTCCTGATGTGGGGGAATGCAACTACGCTGATTATTTGGTTAGCCGAGGAATCCCAATACCAGTAGGTTGGGGTGTTGGACAAGTAACTGAAGGAACGGCAGAAGAGGAAGATGCAGAGCAGAAGCTTAAAGATGCAGTTCCTCTGATCATGGCCAAGCAACAGCTGTTGAACGGCCTTGACAGCAATGAGGAGATGAAAGAGCTTGTGAAGATAATGGGCAAAATCGATGTGCTCTGTAGGATGATTGTCTCTTTATTTGCAGTGTATGTAGCACTCATGATGTATTCAGTGGCTACGACATGAGCACTTTGCTGAAACTAGTAATGAATGAAACCTGTGTAGCAGGTTGGGCGTAGTGTTGTGAACATCTAATGATTTCTATTAACGGAAATCAGGGGGTATCCCCTTTTGCTCATATAAATAAATAAATAGCAGAGGCCCTGTCGGGTCAGCTTTGTTCTCATTCAAAGACGTCGAGCAAATTGCAGTCCAACAGCAAACTATGTCATCAAATTCAAGTTTCACAGCCAAATATGAGTACAACTAAACGACAATGTCATCATGTTTTAGTTGTCATACAATCACCAAACACAAATCAGCATACATAACAAGTGATGTTCTCACAGCAAAATACTAAACAACATGTTCATCAGGTTTCAGTTGTCATAGCAAACACAATTTCACATAGTAGATGAAAAAACGTCTTCTGACAGGAAAATACGACAAAAGCAATGTAATCATCATCCGCAGCAGCAGCGTCAACATCTTCGCCATGTGTATTAGTCTGAATCGTAATTCCCCACGGTGTCACCTTCTTCTTCGTCCTCAACGTCCTCGAATGTTGGCTTCTTCTTGATCAACTCTTGTATGTCCACAGCACGACAGGCAATCTTTTTGTCGGTGTCATTGACGTGATGGTTCTCAAAGATATTAGGAACATTTGTGTTATCTTGTACATCAGGAGCAGTGTAAGCATCATCTTGTTGTGCAACTTCATTAAACGAATTCCTCTGCTCAAACCTTTGCAATACTCTCCAGTCAACGCTACGTGTAAATGTGTCTTCCCAGAAAAATATTTGTGTTGCTTGATTTGCCAAAATAAAAGGCTCGTTGGTCTGGTACGCCGCCTTGACATTGATGGATTTGAAATAATCATCAGCTCTGGGTTTTGTGATCCTGGAAAACAGGTTATACCAACGACAGCACAACAGAACCACACACCAATGATCCTCGAAACTGGAGATATACTGCAACTGAATAATGTCGGTTATGTTAGCATACATTTCAGCTCTCTCTTTGTCATACGTATCCGTGCTCATGATGGCACTGTTTTGTGTCTTCCTGCCTTCTTCACGTGCAAGGGTGTTGTAGCGCACATCTCCAACAATGCAAGATTCATAATGTCTTACCCAAGTATCAGGACCCATTGCTAGTGAGTAAAGGGCATCATCAACTGCCTGCCCATCCTCCCGCATCTTCTTAACCTATGGTTAGAAAATAGACAAGATGATCATCTTATGTACTCAATATATTAAAAAAACTGACAGTGCACTTCAAAAGTTTACATGGTTCTTGAACCATTTCGCAAATCCTGCCATAACCAGTTTGTCAATGTTTCTTGGATTTTGCGGCAGTAACTCCTCTTTGTAGATGCTGCACAACATAGTGATCGCGTCAAACATCTAAATATATAAGAATGTGCTACAAGTTTAGTAGATTATGATGTATAAGCTACAGTACTGCACTTACTTGATATAAGGTAGTATCTCAGGACAGTTATTCAACACATACCAAACCATTTTGTCCAAATCTTTAGGTTTGTCCTCTTGTCGACTCTTCCCTGTAACTCAAACAGAATAATCGAAAACATTGAGCCCGGGATTGTCTTCACCCACCTCTTTGCTAAGCTGATCAGCTGTTTCAATGTATTTTGAGCAGAATGTCAACGCTTCTATAGCAATGTAGGCCTCTGCAATGGAACCCTCGGGTCTAGCTCTGTTCCTAACATAGCCCTTGAAAGTGCCTAGCCGCCTTTCAATAGGGTACATCCAACCATACTGTAGTGGACCTCTAAGTAGTGCCTCATCAGGTAGATGAACAGACAAACGCACCATCACATCAAAGAAGGTTGGAGGATATATGTTCTCAAGGTCGCATAGGATAGTTGGTATCTTGTCTCTAAGATGCTCCAAAGCATCTATCCTGATATTCCTACTACAGAGTTCCCTGAAGAATTGTCCCAACTCTACAACTGCTCTGTATAAGTCAGGGCGGCCCAATCCTCTAAGGATAACAGGTAAAACCCTTTGAAGTAGGACGTGGCAGTCATGAGTTTTCAACCCTTGTACCTTGTTTCCATCTGCACTGACTCTCCTTTCAGGGTTGGAAGCAAATCCATGTGGGAATCTCACACATGACAGGACCTCGCAGAATTCTTTTCTTTTTACCTTGTCCAAGACGTACACGGCTAGTGACATATCCCGTGGTTTACCTTCATCTTGCACCTGCAAATCCTTTCTGATATCCAGGTGTGTCAAATCAATCCTAGATTTTAAGGTATCTTTCGTCTTGCCTTCAATATTAAGAAGTGTGCCGATAATGCTGTCACATATATTTTTCTCGATGTGCATCACATCAAGATTATGCCTCAGATCCAAATCTTTCCAATACTCCAAGTCCCACAAAGTGGACCTGCGGGTAAACAATAATCTCTCTTCTACCCTGCCACGCTTCCTTTTCCCGCTATCATTACCAGGATGGTTTCCTGGTGTAATATGCCTGACCTTCTCTAATTCCACTTGCAACTCATCGGTGTTGAGCCTCTTTGGCGCATCACGGTTTTCATGCTTTGCATTGAACACATGTCTTCGGTATTTTCTAGGATGCGGCTTGTCCTTGGCAAGGAAACGGCGGTGTCCAATGTAACAGATCTTTCTAAGTATTGCGTATGACAGCGGATTCCTGTCACAGCGAACACATGCATTGTAACCATGTGTCGTTCACCCTGACATAGTGCCCAAAGCTGGATAATCATGGATGCACCAAATTATAACAGCACGTAGAAAGAAATCAGCTGATGGGCTGCTATATAGGTCTCGAGTGAGAACACCCTTCCATAGTTGTTGAAGTTCCTCCACAAGAGGCTCCATGAACAAATCAAAATCCATTCCGAGACTTTTTGGACCTGGGATGAGCAAGGCCATCATGTAGTTTGATTCTTTGGTGCAGACATTTGGAGGCATGTTGTAAGGGATAACAAGCACTGGCCACATGCTATATGTGGCGCTCTGGTGGCCAAATGGGTTAAATCCATCTGAAGCTAAGCCAAGTCTAATGTTTCTCGGGTGAGCAGCAAACTCTTTGTGTTTATCATTGAAGCTTTTCCACTCACTACCATGAGATGGATGGCTCATTACATTCTGATCTCTGTACTCCTAGTTCCTAGAATGCCACAGTACATCCTCTCTTGTTTTTTTTGACCATCATCCTCTCTTGTTTCAGCATCATGAAACAACCTCTGCAATCTTGGTGTAATTGGAAAATGTCTCAGAACATTATGAGGAATCCTCTTCACAGCATCACCATCTTTCCATCTTGATGATTTGCATTTCGGGCATTCACTTAAGTTGGCATAATCCTTCTGGAACAGAACACAATTATTCTTACAAACATGGATCATATCATATCCAATTCCAACTGCACGAAGGAAATTCTTCATTTTACTAGGTGTGTGGCAGCTCAGACGCATCTGGGAAAGATTCGCGGAAAGCAGCCAACATCGCATCGAATGATTTGTTGGTCATCCGCTCAGATGTCTTCACCTGAAGAAAGGTGACCATAGCTGAGAATACTGACAGCTTATTTCCTAGGGTGACAGCAACGTTGCATTGTTCCAACATGTGGGCCCACCGTTTTTCTTCTGCGGGTGAAAGTTCACGGAATGCACAAGCATTTCGTAGCATTGTTTCAATGTTGGTCAAACTCACTAGCTCCGCCACCACCACCTCCTCCTCCTCTTCCACTTGAGCATCAGGCAGATCAAGATGGTGATTTGCTGCTTCCACGTAGTCAATAACATTGGCGTTCACAGCTTCACCATGATGAACCCACCTAGTATATGTGACCGACATCCCATACAAGTGTAGATGATTTTGCACAGTTGACTGGGGTCTTGTAACTGAATGCATACAACTGCTACACGGGCAGAGCACATCTGATTTCGGACCACCGTACTCAGCTCTGATAAAGTTCATGAAGTTTTCAACCCCCTCGACATATGTAGCGGAGAATCTTCGAGCAGAAGTTATCCAAGTCATGTCCATCTGTTAGACATACAAATTAGTTCTTCTACTAGATATTACAGGAAAAACATATATGCTTTTTTATGAAGTCCAGAAAAAAATACCTAGGTCGATGTCTAAAGCTATGGCAAGATATTTGGACGAGCAAATCTAAGTGACGAAATATATGTAAAGCTAATTCAGCAAACAGATTGGAGTGCCAAATTATGGCAGGCTGTTTCAGCAGTCAATGAGGCCGAGCACACAGCCATCGAACTATCGAAGGCCATCGCAACAACAAAGATCGAGTATAAAACGGTGTAGAGCTATTTCAGCTAACAGATTGGCTACTAGACCATGGCAATCTACGTCACAATAAATATATGGTAGGATATTTTAGCAACTAATCGGCCTTGGCATGCCATCTCAGCTAAGCAGATTGAGTGCAGAATAGGGAAAGGAAGCTTCTTAAGCACAGCATATTGACAGTAAACTACTTCGGCAAACAGTGAGATTAACAGCGTATATCAACTAACATTCAGCGCTACACCGACATGAACGGGGCCTCAGTCTAGAATGCGCGTACCGTGGGAGAAGTCGACCGCCGTGTGTCTCCACACGAACGTCGCCAGTGGTGGCGGCGCTGACCGTCGTGCGCCTCCACAAGAACGTAGCCAGAGGTGGCGGCGCGGCTAGAGGACGGCAGTCTACGAGAGCGTACTGTGGGAGCGAGAGGATCGCTGAACCGCGGCGCCGATGTATCGGCGCGGCGGGGAGGGCGCCTTTAGCGGAGCGAATGGAGTGGAGGGGGGCAGG
Organism: Triticum urartu; assembly: GCF_003073215.2. Classification (NCBI taxonomy): domain Eukaryota; kingdom Viridiplantae; phylum Streptophyta; class Magnoliopsida; order Poales; family Poaceae; genus Triticum; species Triticum urartu. The sequence goes on from NC_053025.1 coordinate 393,173,143, forward strand.
GGGAAGGGGGGTTTGGGGAATATTACTGGCTAGTTGGCCGAAGGGCGGTTGAATCGGATTTGGGGGGAATTTTTGGGTGTGGGGGGAGGATTTTCGCGTGGTGGGAGGGGGGAGTTTGGCGCATGGTCGATTTCGCCAAGTGCAGTCCCACATGTCAGTGAAGAGGCAAGCCGAAGCGCGTTTCATTTGCGTGAGCCGTGTGCATGACCGAACGTGTGTGGGGTGCAATGCGACCGCGACAGGAGTGCTGTGAGTGTACCGCATTTTTTTCCTTTTAAACTAGGTGCTTCGCCCCCTCAAAAAAAAATTTGTTGCTTCGCGCGATCCATCGATACTACTACTAGTAATCCGGTAATCCCGACTAAAACGGCGCGGACGGGTCTTTTCCCGCGCGATATGCTGGGAAGTTGGCTTAGTTGGGTTTTTTAGAACGAGTAATGCTACGCCTACGTAATCCCAGTTACGTAATTAACGTAATGTGAAACGTGTGAGGTGTTGATTGTAGATTGGGGGAGGGAGGGGCCCACCACCATGAAAATCAGGGGAGGAGAGAGAGAGGCAATTTACGTTAACCCTTTCGTAGGTTCCCGTAGATGTAGAAAGATGTGTCTGATCCTGCAATATAGGTCGTCCGATCTATATCTAACGGATAGGAAGGAAACTATGACAATTTACCCGCACTCCTCTCCACATTTGTAGATAAGGCTTTCCCTCGTTCATCCTTTTCTCCCTCAAGATCTTGATCTTCCGTGCAACGCACGGACATCTTGCTAGTACTCCTACAATATGTATATTATTGTGAAAGTTCATATACACCGGCCGAGATTAATGCAAACACGGCAGATTTTCATTATATTTCGAACTTTTATAGGACAAAAAAATAAAAGAAACACGACCCTAAACCTATTCTATGGCGGCGACCGACGTCCTCCATCTGTGATCTCCATGTACGGGGGCGGGGTTCAAGACCCGTGAAGTGAAGGTGCGGTCTCCGGCGAGGAAAAGTAGAACACGGGAGACGGACTGGCCAGTTGGCACACCATGCCCTGCTGCCTCCCATGCCCTACTCATCCTCGGAGGAGTCCCCGACCTCGGCGATGCCGGACGTTGGACGGCGGCAAGTAGGACGCGTGGCTGACGATGCTCCCGTCGTCGGCCGCCAGCGTGGCCACCGCTTGTGCGGCGACTTGAGCGAGGGCGTCGACCTCGAGCTCCATCCCCGAAGACAAGCTCTCCCGCAGAGCGTTCGCGCTTGCGGTCATGGCGGATGTGGTTCCAGGTAGGAGGACGATGCGCTATGGTGTGGAGGTTAGCTGGGTGTTGCCGCTTTAAGTAGCGCATTCCGGTGAGGCCAAGCGTCCGGGTGCATCATTAAGTCGCCGAAGTTGGTTCCGCGGGCACCGAGCCTCTTAATGATGACATACGAATGGACGACATGAATGCGGGCAGCTGGCGCCGACTGGGAACGCACCGCGCGACGACGCGAGGGACGAGGGTTTTGGTGTGCCAGGGTAGTCAGCTACGGTCATGGCAATGTTGGAGATGCCCTTTGCTCACATGCGATCCCCGCATGTCATTGAAAAAGCAAGACGACCCGGCATGGTCTCAGGTCTAGAGGATGCAGTTGGCCGCGCTACACCACTCCGCGGACGCGTCGCGGCGCCCCGTGCATCCTCGACGAGCCGGGTGTTGGGGTGTGTTTGGATTGTGGCCAAAGTGCACCTTGCCAAAATTTTGGTCATGACCAAAAGATTGGTATTTGTTTGGATGGTTGCCATTTTTTTGGCATGCCAATGAACTCTAGCCAACTCTAGTTCATTTTTCTTGCCAATGTCGGCCAAATCATGGGCAACCAATACCTCAACCAAAATTTTGGTCATGACCCAAAGATTGGTCTTTGTTTGGATGGTTGCCATTTCTTTGGCATGCCAATGAACTCTCGCCAACTCAAGTTCATTTTTCTTGCCAATGTCGGCTAAATCATGGGCAACCAATACCTCAACCAAAATTTTGGCTACCCAATGCTTTGATGGGGCAACCTTGGGCACAAACCAAACATACCGTTGGTCGTGCCACAGCACTAACGCCACCCTCGGCAAACTGAAACCGACCATGTCTAGCGACGATATGAGCGTGTCGCTCACCGCGGTCGCCGTGTCCAGAGGCGGTGCTGGAGTTGCGCCCCGTTGTTGGCCCCAACGACCCACACGAACGGTTGTCGGTGGCGAGGGGGTCGTGGGCCAGCTCCTCCATTGGACTAGTCTGCGCTACGTCGTCCCGACGGGTGTGCCCCACATGTCTGTTTCCCTGTTTTCTCGGCCATATTCGAGCGTCAGTGCTCCGCGTTGCGCATTAGGACTTTCACTATGTAGGCCAAGCGAGACAACTTATTGTTTATTTGAGCCGTTCAAGTATAATCATGTGGCATTTGCTTATTTCTCATTCCTCTCCAACCCTCTTCTCCATCGATCATGTCGCCCTCCAGTCGAGTCCATCCTCCTGCATGCCTCATTTGAACATTCCGTCGAGTATCATTCGCATGTACCCACCCTAATCCTCTTTCAATAGATCTCCGGATCCCGAGATGAAATCGAGAGGGAATGAGTGGGGGCACGTGATACCTAAGGCGGATTCAAAATTTTGAACCGGTGATCATAGCATCCGCAAATCATATATAAAGGGTATTCAATGTTCGTTTCATTTTTGAACGTACAATATACTCCCTCCTATCCTTTCTAGTTTACATATAAGTTTTATGTGTAGTCAAAGTATATCTACTTTGATCAAAAAGGTATCAACATTCAACAACTCCCAATCAATATTGTTAGATTCGTACGTACTCCTAGATTTGTACTCGTGATGGTTTCCAATTTGACTATTGACAAGATTAATAGTACATGAGATGTATAATGTGAAAATTATATCACTGGAAACTCCTTTCACATACGAATTTGACCGTATGCTTTGTGTAAGTTGCATGTCATATATTATTACTCTAACATTTGGTCAAAGTTAGCCTCGAAAAATGCATTAGACCCTGTATGCTTTGTGTAAGTTGCATGTCATATATTATTACTCTAACATTTGTGTAAGTTGCATGTCATATATTATTACTCTAACATTTGGTCAAAGTAGTATAGTGGAAGTGGATCCTCTGACGTAGGTATCCCTGCCTTACCCTCCCTTTTGGTCACTTACTGGCGGACCCCATACTTGCTAGGCCCCGCATGTCAGTTACTCAATGGGTTCGGCCACGTCAGGGCATCCTCATCCGTAGTATACTCCCTCTGTTTTTATTTACTCCGCATAAAACAGAGGAAGTGGTGGTATAATAAATGACGCGGGCAGGGGAGGGGGAGGGACGTCGGTTTGCTCTCAACTGTGGTCCCACAAGCGAGCGAAAACGCAAGACAAAGCGTGTTCCATTCGGTGAGCGACGTGGAGGGTCCAGCGTGCCGGGCTGCAACGCGAACGCGACAAGAGAGATGTACAGTCAAAACTGATTGACCAGTCGTCACCGGAACCACTATTCACACCAGAACCTTCGCTGCTCGGCCTACGCCAGCCACTGCCCTAAAACCACACCAAATCTCCAGCCCATTCCCCCACCTTTCGATCCCCTAGCCCGCATCAAGCGTCCCCTAGTTCGCCGGAAAGCCATGGTGCGCCGCAAGATCACTTACTACAAGATGCTGACGCCGAAGCGCCGCGCAGAAATCGCGGCGGCGGTCGGCGCCACAGACCTCCGTTCCCAAGCTCGCCTTGCGGCGGGCCAATCCCCGAGTTCTCTGAAGCCAAGCTACGAGGAGGAGGAAGCCGATCCAATGTTCATGGCGGAGGTCGCGGTGCAGAAGGCCCCCGATGGGTATGAGACGATGGACATCGACTTTGTGGCGGCGTCCGAGTCCCCCATGGTGCAGGCGGACCAGCGGTTCAACATGGCGATACTAAAGGAGGACCAGGAGGCAGAGGCTCAACTTGACGCGGAGTGCGCGCATGCCGCTGCCATCGAGGCTCTCCTACAAGCGGAACCGGATGTCGTGGATGTGAACCGGGCGGCGGAGGCTCAACTTGAGGCAGAGCGTGCGGATGCCGCTGCCATCGAGGCCCTCCTGCAGGCGGAACCGGACATCCTGGACTTGAACCGGGCGGCAGAGGCTCGACTCGACGCAGAGCGCGCGGATGCCGCTCTCATTGACGCCCTCCTGCAGGCGGAACCGGACGTCCTGGACTTGAACCGGGCAGCGGAGGCTCGACTCGACGCGGAGCGCGCGGATGCCGCTACCATTGAGGCCCTCCTGCAGGTGGAACCGGGCGTCCTGAACTTGAACCAGGTTGTGCTCTCGTCCGTGCAGAGCGCCCGCACGCTCCGCTTGAACGAGTAGCTGGAGGCCGAGGACAACCACGGTGCGGAGACACACGTCGGCAGCGACGGCTGGTTCATGCCAGCAGCCAAAGACGACGAGGTCGTCTCTTTCCGCGAGCAGTGATAGTTTTTCTTTATGTTGTTGTTTTTATGGATCTTTTGCTGTGTAAAAACATATATTTGTTATGCAAGTCGCCTGACTTGGGTCAGTCTACCATTTCAGGCGGTTGGATGAATATCCTACGTCTCCTAACCCTTCTTTCCTTCTTCCTCACCTCTTCTTCTTCCCCAATAGACCACCGCACGGGTCGTACGGATACTCCCCAACATACGGTTGGATAAACATACTCTATGAATGAAAATTATGTGTCAGCGATAGGATGGCTGAGTTTGGTGTGTTCACATGCGACAGCACGTGTCAGTGAGGGTGTGTTCCCTTGGTTGGGTTTACGGCGTGCAGGAGTGATCGTGTGAGAGTGTGGTGCGACCACGGTGTGCAGGAGCAACCATGTGAGGGTGCGGTGCGACCGCGATAGCCGTGCGCAAGTGTACCTCCTTCTCATTTTGAAAACTTTAGGCAAGCTTGGCAAAAATGTGTGGCAAAGTTTGGCAATGCAAGGCCTAGACCCAAACAGGATAAGTACGTATGTACTAGGAGTACTAGTATTAAGAAAGAAAGGTTGGGTTTTCCTTTGCGGGATTTAATCGATACAAATCCTCGTTTCATGTGTCAATTAATGCGTATTTTTTTCTCCAAAGACCAAAGAGCTAACCATCTCACTCCTCATCGCTTGATTAATGCAGCACCATGCAAACCAACCTTCTCACTTCCGCATGCATGCAGGGGATATTAATGTCCTTGGTTGCTAACCCCATCAATTTTGCCTCGATTAGTGTTAGTGGCCCTTTGCAAATTGTAATTTTGATATACTGGCCTTGTGTATAAAAAATGGAGGTAGTAACTATATTTGACTTCCTTCCCCATTGCAGTGACATCGACGATTTTTTTTTGGTGGTTTGGCGAAGTGCGTTCGACGAAGAACACCATTGAGGGAGACCACGGTAAGTCATTCGCAAGTGCCGCCTGCAAGCCGAGACAACCGCCTTATTTGCATCCAGGAAGTCCTTTACTAGTACTACTATAACTAATGCGGTGAGATGGCTTCTCGAAGAAGACGATGGAGAAGCGGAGTCAGCGAAGAGTGAAATGATGGTTGCTTCGTCCGTGCTTTTGTGATTTGACACCTCACTGCTTTGTGATTTGTGATAGAAGGGACAGGGGAGTAGACTCTGTGCTCTATACTGTACTACATGCGTCCAAGCATGGGAGAAAGAGGAGAGACGTTGCATTTTTCTATTCCTTCAATCAATCAATCAGGGAGCTTCGGTTCCATCTTTTTGGCTTTGGCAACACCGTCCACAATGGTTCCCACGATGCCAAAAGCTATTTTCACATTTGGCTACACATTGTGGATGTCCTTAACCGTACCACTTGGTTTTTCTCCTGTGTGCTATCTATACAAATCTCAATTATATTGATCTAAAAAATTATAGAATCGAGATTAGTAAAAAGGAGGTGATTTTTGCCGCGCGGATGGCGGGGGAGGTTTCTTATTTGAGCAATGCTACATCCACGTAATGGTTTACGTAAAGTTACGAACTGATGTGATGTGGGACTATTTGATTGGATTAAAGGAGAGGATTAGGCCCACCCCACCTGAAAATTAGGGGGGCATATATAGATTAGATGGAAAGTATACGTAGCAGCTACGTAGCCCTTTGTAAGTCTAGGATTAGGCTTCTTATTTTTGGAGGACGTTGTCCTGGCGGTTTGCTAACATGCGGTCCCACGTGTCAGTGCTTTACCAAGCCGATCCGCGTCCCACATGAGGCAGAACAACGGCAGAAGCAACACGTGGTTAAGTTGAAGAAGATGAGGGAGAAGCGGATTCAGCAACGAGTGAAATGATGGTTGCTTCGTCCCTCCAACTTAACTGTGGGAAAGGTGCAGCTTTGTGATTTGACGCCTCATTGCTCATTACTACACCGGCGCCATGACTGGGGTGCTTCACCCCGGCTGCTCTGCACTGTATTCCAGTATGGCACGTGGACCCGGTAGCTTGATGTCCCACATGTCGGCGAAAGGGACTAGAAGATTTATGAAAGCGAGCGCTCCACTCTTACGACGGAGGAGTAGACGACATGAGGCCCAGTGAGCTGTCACTTGTACTGTATAGTACTATAGTTTTGCTATTTCGCACGATCCATCGATACAAACCCGGTTAAACAGGAAAGGGCAGGATTTTTCCCGCCCGGTAGATGATATTGGCCATACATTTCAAAGGCAATTTTAATGTATGCAAACTGAATAATTATAAGTAACAATATGATATCTAGTAAAACTAAAAACACATATGATTTATTATGTTAGAGTGTAGTAGTAGTGCTGTATTGCATAGTTGTTAGATGTAACATGCGAGAACGTGTAGAGATGTAGTTTTGGAGGGCCTATAGAGAGAAAAGCATAATACGTTCACCGAACTTTAGAATAAGCTGATTACGGTCACTATATACATTTTGCGGTGATTATACGGTCACTTGCTCATAGCTCAGCATCGGATTGCACTCTGTTGACCGGCCAAATAGTCTGCGTGGTGCCATGTTGACTAGTTAAATTGACCACGTTCGTTGTGGGTCCCACCTGTCAGTTCGCATAGGCAAAAGGTCAGATAAACACAAATTTACGCAGGCGCGACAAGGCTCCAACCCGTGCGCGGGAATCACCTGGTTGTGTATGTGTCTGTCAGGGCCTGATGTGTGCGCATGCACGTGTAGGTTGAGCACTTGAGCGTGAGAGTGTGTGTTGGTCGTGTGGTGTACCGGTGTGTGCATGCATGCGTGTGTGTGAGTGTTGCGTGCGTGTGTGGCTACGTGTGTACGTGTGAGTGTTGCGTGCGTGCATGGGTGCATGTGTTTGTGTGAGTGTTGCATGGATGCAGTTCGTGTGCATGTGTGTGTGTGTATAATCACCACACCAGCTCCTGTGTGTTAAAACAAACGGCTCAGCATACCAATACAAGGCCACCTTGTCCGTTGTGCCCACGGTCATGACTTCGAACCACCGTCCAAATATTTTTTTTGTCGTTTGTTTTTATTCTTACTAGCAAGATGCCCGTGCGTTGCATGTAACATCAAGATGCATTTGTATGACTTGTTTATCTTGTGAGAGAAAAGGATGAACGAGGGAAGGCCTTATTTGCAAATGTGGAGAGGTGTGTGGGTACCTTTTTGCAAAATTGCCATAGTTTCTTTCCTATCCATCAGATATAAATCGGACAACCTATATTGCAGGATGGCAGGCACACCATCATCACCAACTTTGTTTTTTATAAGAGTGTATTTTATGTATTTTATAAGAGTGTAGATGTAGAGTAGATACAAGTCGACAAGTGGGCACGATGGTAGTGAGAAAATGTGATGCAACACTAGAGGTGCCATGTGGAGCGTTTAACTGGTCAACTAGTCATGTCATGAGCAAATACAGAGTTGTACGGTGAGCCCGTGACTGCATAATAACCACTAAACGTAAATGGTGACCGTAATGAGTGGATTCTGAAGTCCAATGTACGTATCGTGCTTTCGCTTCAAATACAATGATCGTCATTGCATATATCGCGAGAGAAAGATGAAACATGCGTGAATTTTCTGGGGGCTTACTTTTAGAGGACCTGGAGATAGTTTTGTGTGCATACGTGAAAGGGGCGTACATGGGGGGTATGCGATGGAGAGAGAGATGCTCTTCGTTTCTCTTTATTATGACTAACTTTGTATATAGTATAAAAATATACAAATTCATAGTGCGGAATAAATATCATTGTGGGCACCATGCAATGCAAATTAGCGTTCGTACTCCTTCATATAACTTTGTAATGTTGTATATATGTAGAAACTCTAAAATAATTTTTTGTCCACACTTTATTCAAAAGGAATGTTGTATGCGAAATAAACGTGAAGAGAGGGCTTTTTAGATCAATGGGGTACGTGATGTAACATGTGTGAATGTGTAGTTGATGCATTTGGCGGGGCCTAGAGAGGTATGTGTGTGTATTACGTATTCAAGAGAGGCATGGATAGAGGGGACGACGGGGGGCGTGGGAGAGATAGCACGAGAAATGAGAGTGGTCTAGGGAGAGAGAGACGAATATGACGTCACGACAAGAGATTCCATTCCCTTGAGTGTGTATATGCAAGGGGGAGGGAATAGAGGCACCAGGAGAAATTTTATGTGTGTGTGGTGTTTGTGTTGGTATGTGTGGGTGTGAGAAGATAATGAGACATGGGGGCAGAGGGTGTGTCACCGCATGAGGTCCGGTGGGTCGAGGTGAGGCCCTTCGTTCTGTTCCGTCCTGCGCACATTGGTCGGCCTGTGATGCATTTAGGAAGACCCATGGATGACTAGTCGTACAAGATAAAGATAGCAGAATTGTGAAGGACTCTGTGTCCACTGACAAAGCCGGCTAGGATTTGTAACCCTGGGTTCTCGGGCTAAGGTAACCCCTTTATCTCTGATATTACTATTCATCCAACCTAACTTTAAGGGGCATCCTACAGAATGCTCTGCTAGAATCATACTCGTCGATTAGGAAGAGAGGTGTGAGACAATGCGTGAGAGACAGGCGTAAAGATAATGTGCGTACATGAGACACGTAGGCAGGTCCATGTATATAGAAAGGGTCGATGAGGATTGTGCGTGTGTATGTTTGCGAGAGGAAGAGTGCTTGTGATAAAGGTTAGTGAAAACGGTTGTAAATGGTTACGAGAGGGAGGGAGGGTTATATCTAGAGCATGTGTGCGAGAAAGACACCTCGGGAGAGAGTGTGTGAGCATGTGTGAGAGACCACCGATGGAGAGTGAAACTACACGTAAAAGACTGCTCTATACATTGATTAAAGATATAAATTGTATCCAAATATTAGGATGGGATCATGATATTTGCAATTCGCATAAGGAGCGGTCATTGATCCATCAGACATCTAGATTCTATCGAATTTGAGCATGTCTATGTTATTATTTGACACAATTGATCCACATAGTTAGTATTTTGAACTCCAGACAATGCATCGCTTTAGTAATCGAATATAAACGTGAGTATAGTTCATGTTGTGTGTGTAAAGCACATTATACATACGAAAGTTACACAATGGACATTATAAATAGCTACTACCTATGAACTAGCATACATTTGTATTCAACTTAAGGTGGTTTAAAAAAATTGAATTCAACATGAAGTCCATTCAATTATTTGAATTTGATATCATGGCATTTGTAAACCATACCTAAATTATGGGGGCATCAATCTTTGCTCTGATTTTGTACATAATAGCATATGTAGTCGTGTACAAAATAGATTCAAATTTAGCTCCTCCATTCCAAAATAATCGTAGTTATAGGATTTTCAAGTGTCAAAATTTCAAAAAGAAGCGGATAATTTAATGAGGCTTTCAAACATACAAGGTCAAATATAACGTTGTATATTTAGGTCAATCCTCATAGTTCAGGAGTACTCTAAACGTGAATGCTTGTGTTTCAAAATTTCGAATGAAGCGCCAAAAGAGCCTCTACTCGCCCGAAACCGCATGAGACCAATGTTTTGTAGTACAAGGAAATTACTTTTCTAATAACTCCGACCCATGAAACCTACCGGCCCGACGTCCAAAGGTCTAAACCGGGGTAGGTTAGTAGCTTCATCTAGATGCCACGCAACCGCATCTGAAAAACATTCATACACAATGGCCACCTAAGCACACATGCGCGTGGCCGAAATCGCTCCCGCCCACTATTTGCGACACCTGGGATTACCATCCTACCCCTGACCCGCAGTAGGTCCGAAATTTAAGAGGGGGGCAAAGTTTGTACTATCCCCAAATTTCAAACAAGCGCGTCCCATTTCTGTTCAAAAAAGCCAAAAACAAGCGCGTCCCAGACCGAAACATGGTTTCCCCCCCTCACCCGTCCGATTCCCCATTCGTACTCCGTGGGCGCCAAAACTACCTCTCCACCAGCCGCGAAACCCCGGCGTCCTCCGTCTGCCACCCCATCCCACCCATCAACCGCCGCCCTCCTCCATCACGCTGGAGCCGATACCCCGACGTCATCGTCCACCGCAACCTCAATCGCAACGCCCTCCATGGCTAGTAGTTGAAGCCGAGGCCGAGCCGTCCGTACCCGAGCCAGTTCAACCACGCCGTCATGTGCCTCAGCGCTGCCGCTCCAACTTTGCCACCCTCCACCGCACCGGAGCTGTTCCTGCTACGCCGTCCTTCGCCGCCTCAGATCTGCTTCCCCTCCGCTGACATACGGCCATGGCAACACAGTCAACAATTTGTCCATGGGTTCGTCCAAGCCTGCACCCTCCAGAACATCGGTTTCCCTGGTAAAAAGAAGAAAATCGGCGCGACTTGTGGAGGTGACCACACCGGCAACCGAAAAAGGTACTCCTCTTCCCTTATTCGTGCAAATCTTACGTCTCTGCTTGCACGGTATTCATCCCACAAAAGACACTAGTTGACCGATTCTTCTTGATACTAGATGTTCCTAGTAACTCGCGATGTACAAGGTTTCTCCTCATATACTATTTCACCTTAGCTAGAGGTCCGTCGCCCCCCTGAATTTCAATTTATGGCCACTTGATTCCCAATTAACGGAAGCATTCCCCGGCGTAACAGGCGCTAGTACGCCTATTACGCCGGGGAAGCAGCACCTTGGTGTTTATCTTAGGGGTGTGTGCGGCCTAGAGCTACTGGCGCCCGATCTGGAGGTCGGCGGGATTAAAGGGATGGCCTGGGGGCACTGCCAAGCACGGCGGTGGTGTGAGGTCGATGGGAGGGCGGGGCGGCGGAGGCAGGGGTCTGGGCTGGTGGTCGCTGGCGGTTCGAGAAAGATCGTCAACAGTGACTGGCGGGAGGTAGACGAAGGCCATCTGCCCGTTCCTTATAGATCGGATGGTTCATTAAAAAAATCGACTGACCTATTTATTTTCAGTCGACTGTTATCTTAGATATGACCACATATGGTGGTGTGTTGGAGGAGTACCTGCATTTCCTGTGCTCATATATTACAAAATCATACATAGTAGAATCTAATTTTGTTTGCCATGCAATGTTGTAGAGCTATCATATTTCTCCTGTCATTTATTTTTCAGCCACCTGCTATCTGCTACTTTTACAATGCACTAGTTCTGCACACACTTCACCCTTACTCTCACTGTTGTGTTTTTATGCAAGGGTATTTCGGACTCTGCTGCCATGAGAGAAGCCAAAAAGAAAAGAGAGAAGTCGCTCCAGTTTGGTGTGCGGCTATGCAAGACACGTTTCAACGCTTTAAAGGGTGTAGTGTCAGCAGATGGAGACGGGGAACGTAGCTCTGGAGTTGATGACCTCGCTCGCAATGAACCACCATCCCAGGTGCTTGCTTTAACTTCGCGGTGTCATATGTGGTTGCATGTTCCATATGGTGTCTAGCTTGTATTCGAAAGGCCGAAGTCGGTAGATAAGGAAAGATATTTTTTTACATGAACCACCATCCCGTGAGCACCAGAAGACAAATAGCTAGTCAGGGCACTGGCCGAGCCAGTGACAAGCCCAGCAAAGATAGGCATCACCTGGAAGCCAACTAAAAAGTTGCGATGGTGGAGAAGCAACCCGCCTCCCACCAGGCTCTCAGGTCCTAGATGATCATGCTCACCACTCCAGCCGGATGTCTAGCTTGTATTGCTTCCAATTTGGTTAAATTGCATCTGCTTAGCTTACACATTATACCTTTGAATATGACATGCCTTTCTGTTTTTGGTACATACTAGTACATCTGTGTATTAACCATGTTCTTACATCAAACTAATGTTCTTGTGTATCCCTCATCAATCACTTATGACGAGGCAGGCAGGCAATGGGACTACTCCTCATTTAAAGAATGCAGCGTCAGCCTCCCGACATGATTCTCAAGAAACAGAAATGCTAGATGAAGATAGTGAACGTAGCTCTGTAGTTGATTACAGCATTTCCCCTACACTAGCATCGCAGGTGCTTGCTCTAACTTGGCAGCGTGATATGTGGTTGCATGTTGCATATGGTGTCTAGATTGTAATTCTTCCAATCTGGTTAAACTGCATGTGCTAGTCTGCTTAGCTTATACATTATACCTGTTAATGTGACATGCCTTCTTGTATTTAGTACATAGTACATCTGTCTATTAAGCATGTCCTTACATAAAACTATTGTGTTTTTTTGTATCCCGCATCAATCAACATGATGAGACACCTTTAGTATATGCAGTGCGATATTAGTTGCATCTTTCATATGATTTATAGCATGCACTGCTTCTAATTTGTTGAAATTCCATTTATGATGGGACGCTTTTAACTTGGCAGAGTCATATTGGTTGCATCTTTCATGTGGTGTCTAGCTTGCATTGCTTCTTATTTGCTGGAATGGTTTCTGCTTAGTTTACACAAACAGTTGTGAACATGCCATGTCGTCCTGTTTTTCGTACATATTCCATCCTGGTATCATGTGTTTGCCTTACATCAAAGTAGTGATTGTCAGTATCATGCATGAATGAGTTCTGGAGAGAGAATTTTATTGCTTTTTCTTGTCGGTTTTACTTGACAATTCAAAATCAATAAAGCGGAAGGAAGTTAGCAAGGTAGCGAATAAAGGTGCTCCTTCCGAACGGAGGGCCTCTACAGTTTCTACTCCTCCACACCCCCAAGATGATTTCCAAGACAACACATGCATAGACACTCAACAAAGCTGTGTTTATGATGAGCACGTCTCCCCTAGTGCAGCATCATCGGTGCTCCCTCTAACTTGGCACTGTTATATGTGGTTGCATGTTATGTGTGATGTCTAGCTTGTACTGCTTCTAATTTTGTTGAATTCCATCTACTTACTTTACACATTATACTTGAATAAGACACGTATTCCTGTTTCTAGAACATACAATATCTGTCTATCACACCATGTTCTTACATCAAATTACTACTGTTGTGTAACCTGCAACAATCACTTATCATAAGACATGTTCGACTTCGGAGTGTGATATAGGTTACATCTCACATTCTTTTCTAGCTTGTATTACTAATTTGTTGAAATGGCACTTATGACGAGACAGTTTTAACTTGGTAGAGTGATATTCGTTGCATCTTTCATATGGTGTCTAGCTTTCATTGCTTCTAATTTGTTGAAATGCCTTCTCCTTAGTTTACACATCATAAGCTGTGAATATGCAATGCTGTGAATATGCAATGGCACTAATGACGAGAGACCTCTAACATGGTAGTGTGATGTTGTTTGCATCTTGCATATGATTTATTTCTTGTACTGCTTCACATTTGTTTAAACGCCATTTATGATGAGACACTGTTAACTTGGCAGAGCGATATTTGTAGCATCTTTCATATGGTTTCTACCTTCCATTGCATTGCTTCTAATTTGGTGAAATGTCTTCTTAGTTTACACATCATAGTTCTGGTTATCTCTTCCGTCCTGTTTTTCATACATATTACATCCTCCTATCATGTGGTTGTCTAACATCAAAGTTTAGTTCGTCTGCATCATGCATCAATTTGTTCTGAAGAACTAAATTGTTATTCGTTTTTCTTGTCGGCTTGACTTAACATGGCACAGAGAAAGAGGAAGAAACACAGAATGGCAGGGAATGAGAAGCGGATGAATCCTGCAGATTCTGCTGGTACTGATGGTGCAATAGAAGGTCAAAGTCCAGCAGAAAATTCTACAAACATGGCATCCCATGCTACATGAGTTGCAAAAAAAGACAAACAGAAACAAATAGCTGCCACCAAACAAGCAGAGACAGCCCTAGTTCTTGCAACACCTACCACAGTACTACCAGCCGCACGACGTACTCGTGCGTCAACTGAGCTAGCAGCACGTTCCCAAGCTCCCTTGCCACCTGACACTACTTCCCAAGCACTCTTGACACAAGATGAGTTGGCAATATCAGATGAACCTTGTGAGCTTCAACAGCAAGAAGGTAGTTACTGGAGTCAAGTTACAGTTGCATGCTTCTTTATATGTAGTCTCACAGTTTGATGTACACTAACACTTCCTATGTTTGTTGTTGGACTAGCACCTAGGCGCAAGAGGAAACAAACATTAGGGATAATGCTCGATAGGTTAACTAAATCTAGAGGAGGAAGAATGGAGATCCGTTTTGAGGCAGGTTTAAAAAGGCCACATGATACTACAGAGTCAGCCAAGTTAGTATCAGAGGCAGCGGTTGCTGTTAGGTGTCATGTACGTATCCTCCCAGCATGGATTCAGTACAGGAATGACAAAGACGAAACCCAGTTCAACATCTTCCTCGACCATTTATCTGTAAGTATGGTTATGTATGGAAACTAGTAATATCGTCTTGCTCTGTCCAATATTTTCTAGGTTGCTGATAATGAGACTCCCATAATTTTCAACAGATGAGGTCCAAGTTGGATGTCTTGTAGCCGGGATTCCGAGTCTGATCGGGTCTTCCTGGGAGAAGGAATATCCTTCGTTGACCGTGAGAGCTTGTGATGGGCTAAATTGGGACACCCCTGCATGGATTTGAACTTTCGAAAGCCGTGCCCACGGTTATGGGCAGATGGGAATTTGTTAATATTCGGGTGTAGAAAACCTGACACTTAACTTAATTAAAATAAATCAACAGTGTGTGTAGCCGTGATGGTCTCTTTTCGGCGAAGTACGGGAAGAGAACACGGTCTCGTGTTATGCTTGAATGTAAGTAGTTTCAGGATCACTTCTTGGTCATTATAGTTTCATGACCGTGCCTTGCTTCTCTTCTCGCTCTCTTTTGTGTAAGTTAGCCTCCATATATGCTAGTGCTTGCTGCAGCTCCACCTCACTGCCTTTCCTACCCATAAGCTTAAATAGTCTTGATCGCGAGGGTGTGAGATTGCTGAGTCCCCGTGACTCACAGATTACTTCCAAAACCAGATGCAGGTGCCGACGATGCCAGTGCAGGGAATGCGACCGAACTCAAGTGGGAGTTCGACGAGGATTCAGGATGTTACTATGTTTCCTTTCCAGACGATCAGTAGTGGAGCCCAGTTGGGGCGATCGGGGATCTTTTGCATTTGGGGTTGTCTTTATTTTGGTTCTGTAGTCGGACCTTGATTGTATTCTGGATGATGTAATGCTATATTTATGTATTGTGTGAAGTGGCGATTGTAAGCCAACTCTTTATCTCTTTCTTATTCAGTACATGGGATGTGTAAAGATTACCCCTCTTGCGACATGCCTACTATGCGGTTATGCCTCTAAGTCGTGCTCCGACACGTGGGAGATATAGTCGCATCGTGGGTGTTACATACGTTTGGTTGGAGCAGCTAGGTATTTAAACCTGAAGACACATAGTCCTGAACACACAGTCCTCACCATATTCTCCTTGAGCTAAGGTCACACAAATCTCGCCCAATCACTCGTGGTAAGTCTTCAGGTGACTTCCAAACCTTCACAAACTCGGTCACTCGGCGATCCACAATTTCCTCTTGGATGCTCTAGACCATGACGCCTAACCGTCTGGAGGATGCACAATCCGCAAAAGTAACAAGTGTCGGTTTCACACAGGAACAATCTCTTCAGTGATGCTCAATCACTTTGGGTTTGTAGGGGTTTGGGTTTGGGTTTTTCCTCACTTGATGATTTTCGCTCAAAGTCCTCAAAGGATGGGATGCTCTCAATGACAAGTGTCAGTTTCTCGCGGAGCAGCCAACCAACTAGTGGTTGTAGGGGGCAGCTATTTATAGCCTAGGGAGCAGCCCGACATGATAAGACATAAATGCCCTTCAATGATATGACCGTTAGGTGGATAGATATTTTGGGAAAGCTGGCGCATAGCACAGCAACGGTCGGATATTTGAGTATCGAATTCCTCAGGGCTATCATGTTCCTCACTTGTAGGCAATCCGCATTGGCGAATTCCTAACTCCTCGGTCAGAACAAATTCCTCAGAGAATAAAAGATCTTCGTCTTTGTCACTGAAGAAATTGACTGAACTGTATGAGATTTCTAATGGCTTCACTCGAAAGGATTGGGTAGGTGTAGGATTTTGAAATGAGCATCACTTGGAAACTTTTTCTTAGTTTTACCTCGACCCCCTTTAACAGTACGGTGTTTCCTATGACTTAAGAAAGAGAAAATGAAACTACGAAAATAAAAGTCTTCACGCTTCATAATCCTCGCGTGAATATCAAGTCTTCACAATCACACCAATTTCTTCATTTTCAAAGTCTTCAAGAAAACCAAAGTCTTCACCTGAAGACATTCATTTTTAGGGATCGACTTTCATCGTAAATATCAAACTCCTCATAGACTTATAGACCTGTGTATACTCATAAACGCATTAGTCCCTTAACCTATAAGTCTTCAATACACCAAAATCACTAAGGGGCACTAGATGCACTTACAAAACCTATGTGAACAATGCTGGAGGCACATCATGGCATCTCCAACAGGTAGCAAAACTCGAACGACTGGGTGCCAATTTGGAGGACATGTGTTCCTTCTAAACTAGAAGTATTTTCTTGGAGATTGGCCCGACAGTCTCTCCCGGCCGACGACTTGCTTGATCATCGCAACATGGCTACTTCACGTGTATGTGCGTTGTGTGGAGAAGCGGACAGCTCGAGGCACATTTTACTTGAGTGTAGCATGTCGAGAAGTGTTCGGGCCCTCTCAGATGAGCAAATGGTCGAACATATGTGCCAAAAACACCAAACCCAATGCAAAGGAGTGGCTATTTGCTAGAAATGACACATTGTTGAAGGAGTAGTTTACACAATTGATCTTCGCATTATGGGTGATACGGAGCTCCCGAATGAAGGATTCATGAGGACATATTTCAAAGCCCGTTAACTACCCACGGTTTTGTTATGTCTTTCTTGTCAAATATTGAATTTCCACATAAGCACACGGTGAGCTCGAGTACCAAGTCCGAGCCAGCGGATCCCTCTGTCGGCAAATCATGTGAAAATTAATGTTGATGCAGCGATATCAAGACATGGAGTTTTCGGCGCGGTCGATGCAATATGCCGAGACTAGGGGGAACGTTCATGGGCGCGTCTATGTTGTTCTTTCCACACATTTTTTTATTGTGAGATCTTTCCACACATGGTTGATCCTTCTATACTTGAGGTTCTAGCCATCAGGGAGGCATTAGCTCTTACACATGACCTTTATGTCCATCATATCTTCGTCTCTTCGGACTGCAAGTTGATTGTGGAGGAAATTAAGAACAGGAGCTCAGTTACGTATGGAGCTGTTATCATAGAAATCAAAGTTACATCATTAGATTTTGCTTTCAGCATCTTTAGTCATGAATTTAAAATCTCGAACGTAGAGACTCACAATCTCATAAAACACGATTTTTATTAGGAGCTGTTCGTCATGTTTTAGTTAGGCCAACGAAAGATCTTCTCTGTAAACGATAATAAAGTTTGTAAGGTTGTGTAAGAAAACGCCTGCAGTCAGGATCCGGCTCCTCTACCGTGCCCAGCGGTATGGTACTCTGCCGTGCCTTCTTCCTACCCAGGGGTACGCACTGGTATGGGCCAGAATATCCCAAAAAAGAGAAGATATAGGCCAGAATCTAACCAGCCTAGCAAACCTGATACATCACACACCGCTAAAAAAAAATGGATGCATCACACCCCTGCACATTAACTAATTAACTATTACTTTTCTGAAAAAAGTAATTAACTATTATTATTTTCCCCAAAAAATATTATTATCTAAAAACACGGATTTTGTATCTCAGTCATATATTACACGGAGCGGAATTTGTATTTTATATTTTCCTTTTCCTAATTTTTATTACTTATTATTGTTTTGTCAGTTGGATCGGTCCTTTTATTTTTATTTTTTGTGCCTTTTTGTTTCTCCTCGCGACGCTCCTTGCTCGCGGAGTGGCCTACCAAAAAATAGACCGCTACTTGTTGTTTGGGCTAAATCTATTAGATAATCCTATTTGATAACTTCAGATAATTCGCAAAAAGCCCGGATAATCCACATCCGTCGGATATTATCGATACCGTATCCGCTACCATATCCGTCGAATATCCTGTTGACCAAAATCCATATCCGGGGATTCATGCGGCCGCATTTACATGTTCATGGATCGCACGTAATTACAGTTGCATGTCAGTCGGGCGGGCGTAAATGTGTTCACGTGCCTCTCATAGGTGCTCATAACGGCATAAATATTAAAAATCGCTCCGCGTAGAATATGACTGAGATTTAGCAAAACCATTTTTCTAATAAGAGTTCATTTTCATTAAAGAATGTTGCTCATGTGTATTGCTAATTAAAAGTTAACTTTTTTACAATAATAAGTAGGTAATTTTTTTTGAGGGGTAGAACTAGTCTTTATTCATCAAAATCCACAACATGTGGGATACGGTTTAGATCATGGGATTGGCCAAACCAGAAATGGCGTCCCGGATCTAGAGACAAAGAAAATTTAGCTAAACTATGAGCTTCTACATTCACTTCCCTACGCTCAAAAGTAAAAAGACATTGAAATTGTTCTGCCTGAAGGCGAATCTCGCTAATGATTGCACCATATCTCCCCCGAGCATTCTTGTTGATATCTGAGATAACCTGTCTTAAGTCCGATGCCACAATGAAGCTCTGTAGATGCAAGTCCTCAGCTAACGCCAGTGCCTCACGACATGCGATCGCTTCAAGGGTGGCTGGATCATCAAGACCTTGGATCACCAATGATGAACTTGCTAAGAAATTCCCTTGGCTATCCCTGCAGACTGCCGCCGCTGTTCCTCTTCTACCCGAACAAACTCCCGCGTCCACATGGATCTTTGCAAAACCCGGTGGCGGTATTCTTGGTGATCGTCTTGGCCCTCTTGCAGAAGGTGCATGCGCTGCTGGGCGACTTTTGTTGGACATGTCAAGCTCAGATATAAATCTTTTGATAAACAAATGAGTCGCTTGTGGTGAATGAAAAATGCCCTCATGTATTGCTTTGCGCCTAGAGGACCATATTGCCCATAACGTTACAGCGATGAGCACGAACTGGTGGTGCTGCAGGGTTTCCATGAGTGTGAAAAGCCATTGCTTTGAGTTCGGTTCCGTTGTGCTTATCAGGTGCTGCGCTAACTCCTCGTCCACCAGTGCCCATGTGCATCTCGCGACAGTGCAATTGATAAGCGAATGCCTCCACGAGTCCTCTGCCCCGCATAGTCCACATCACGTAGTTTCCGTCATTTTCCTATAGGAGCGCACATCTTCTGTTGAAAGTGAATGCTTCGACAGGCGCCATAGAAACATTCTTATCTTGGAAGGGATAGGCGTCTTCCATAAGGTTTTCCAGGAGCCTTCTTCCGCCGACATGTTTGAGGAACCAATAAGTAGGTAATTGCTCTAGTTAATCTGTGCATAGATGAACGGCTGGGCTGGTTAGTTCTAATTTCTGACCCATAGGCCCAATACCAATGTGTACGCTGGGTAAGAAGGCACGGCAGAGTGGGCACGGTAGAGGATCCTCGTCCCTGCAGCCACGCGAGCAAGAGGACTAGGGTTTCTCCCCCTGTCGATTCACACCCGCATTCGCGTCGCTCTCCTCACTCCTCTCCTCTCTCCTGCGGACGGATCTCGCCGCCCCGTCGCCTCCCAAGCACGTCGCCGGTGCGCATCCTCACCGCGCAGAGGTTGAACTCTCCTCCTCCCATCCCTCTTCCATCTGTCCCCATACCTCTCGGATCCCTCATCTCTCTCTGCCCCTTGCGCTGCTGCTTCTGCCGATGCGGATGTGAGCAGGCGGCTAGGCGGGGTGCTGCCGTTCCTGCGCGCGTTTTGCTCGGAGCCGAGCTCCCTGCCATGGCCGCCGTGGCCATGGGAGATGCTCCCCTCGCTCCTGTACAGGCGCGAGCACCCACACGCACCCATGCGCGAGCACGCGCGTTCACCCCTGTCCCGCACGCACACGCATGCCCACAGCCGCGATGCACATGCTCTGTCCCGAATCTCCTTCTCCTCCTATGGATCTGTGTGATTAGCATGCATCTATGTGAACAATTGGGCTAGTAATTGTTTTGATTGCCATGGATCTGTGTGATCTGTCCCAAGAGTTTGCTAACTTGTGGAAATTAGAAGAAATCAGTAGGTAGTAAAAATTGTTATGCAATCACAACAATTCAATATGTTAACCTCCTGAATAATGTGTGCATATATTTTATTTTGTTTTGATGATGCAAATGATGTCAATATTATCAGTGCCCATGCCTTATAAATCTGTGCTGAGTTTATATAGATGAATGACAACGGCAAGACCCGAGATACGCTGATAGTGCAAGCTGCTGGTTTGGTTGCTGTTTTGTGTGCCTATATGGCCATGATATAAATAAAAAACAACCATCAAAGTCTAGGGTATTAACCACTTTGCACACTCAAGACTGATAGTAAGCTTGAATTCGATAAGCCGAAACGAACAGAAAAAAATAAACAGTTTGTCAGGGCTTCTCGCTACCTTAGTTTATTCCCATCGTAATCCATAAGCCTGTTTTTGGAACTTCAAACCCCCACCACCAGTCAAACATCCATCTGATTTTGATTCCTTTTGCCGGTAAGAGAACCCCTAGTTTGCCTGGATTGTAATTCGGTCTGCTCTAGCCTTTTTGTATGCTGTGAACAATTGAGTCCTACCATATATTTCTTCATTGTTACCAATCTCAGTTACCCTGAAGTGATACTACAAATAGCAGTTTATTTTTGAAAAAAATGGGCCCTGTGCTTCATGTTAGGCCTGCCCCTCTGGTACGGAACCCTGGTTTGCAGTCCCTGGATTGTTCCCAGTTAATTAGCGTGATTTTCAGAAATTCCCTAGTTGTTCATATACCCCCAGTGTGAATTTCTCAGTTTTGCTCACCTTATTTCCTAGTGATGGTTTGCTCATATGGGCATTCCTGCGACGGAGGGATCTTTCCCAGTGAACCTTGAAATTTACTTTAGAAACTTATGGCATATCATTAACATTCTAGTGCCACATCTGGGCCTGATGGAAGTCATAATGTATGTGTTAGTGTATTTTCTTGTCCAGTTATGTTTATGTTTCAGAAGATGATGTTACTTTGCTATGTTGAATCCATGTGGACAGAATTGTCTATTGGTTCAGTTATGATGGTCTGGTGACTGGTGGCACATAAGTACCAAAGTTTTCAACTAACAGAGTTGTGGTATTCATGTACAGAGATGGGCTTGTGGATGCTGCTGGAGGGTTTTTTGCTTCTTGCAAATTCTTTGGCGATCCTGAATGAAGACCGCTTTCTTGGTCCCAGGGGATGGAGCATGTCTGAAGTTTCAGGAAATGGGCAAACAAAGTCGTTGAAGGGGCAGATCGTGGGGCTCATCTACGCCACACAGTTTTTGCGGATGCCCTTGATAGCGCTTAATGTTCTTATCATTGTTGTGAAAATGGTGTCAGGCTGAGGCTCTCTGCTGTTGGGTTGAACTGATTTCAGTACCAGCATTATGTAAAAGCTAATCATGTTCAAAAGTTGCTGCAAGATGTTCACGCTGACTTGAATGTGGCCTGTTGGCTTTGTTGCTGTAAATCCCTCTGCTCTGAGGGTAATCTTTCCTCCTGTATGACTTCTGAATCATGCATGCATCTGTTGCTATTGGTGTGGGAGTATGCACTTACGCTACCATGATCACCATGTAAATGTTCGGTCTAATTTAAACATCGGTACTGTGTTCGGTTAAAGACGTTATCTGGTGGCAGAACCAACGTTTTCTGTAGTTTTGCCTTATTTGCCGTCTTAATTGTTGATTGTAGTATATCCTTTTCCTTGGGAATCATTTTGAGCCTAGTCTCTTGTTTTCGGTTGTTTCTGTGAAGGTTTTTTTTTGGTTTAGTACTGTATACATTGTGCTGGCACTGCTTTTATATTTGAACTCTTCCTGAGCTTCTCAACTTTAGATGATGATCAAGCTATGGGAGAAGGATGATTGACCCATTCACAGATTTTGTGTTGCAAGTTGGACAGTGGTTTGCGTTTTGTTTGTCAGACAAAAGTATGCTGCTGCACACAGGATTTTGTGTTCCTTTATTCACATGCTTATTACACTTCTCTAGTCTTGTAATTAGTGTTGTATTTTGATCTGGGTATTCGCATCATAACAGCTGCGACTGTTTTCTTGCATGGAAAATTAGGACATTTACTCATCTGGCACCTTCCTCTAGTCAAGCTGAACCTTAACATACCCACGAGAACGATCATATCTGAACAAATTCGAACGTGTGTATCTGTACATTCTCTCAAGCAAGCAAGCTGCATTCATTGATTAAACTACGTACGTACAAATTTCTTTGCATGAGCGAGGACGGATGCTAACATTATTATATCCAGGACGTTGCCTCTCTTAGTATGTAGTAGTAGTAGAAGCAGTCTGCACTTTGGTTAAGGCGAGGTCGACGCCGAACTCGGGCTCCACTATGAGTTTCAGCGCTGGAGAATGGTGATAGAGCGGCGAGAGCTTGAGCGCAAACTTGGAGATGATGAGAGATATGAGTATCTTGAGCTCTGCCGTGGCGAACCCTTGGCCGAGGCAGGTCCGAGCGCCGGCGCCAAACGGCAAGTAGGAGTGCAGCTGGGGTCGAGCGTCGGAGAAGCGTGCCGGGTTGAACTCCTTGGCATCAGGACCCCACAGCTTGGGGTCAAGGTGCATTGTGGAGACAGGGATGTAGATGTTGACGCCTTTTGGGATGTGCACGCCCCCCAGCTTCAGTTCCTGAAGTGCCATCCTTGACACAAAGGCGCCTGCTGGGTACAGCCTCAGGGTTTCCTGAATCACCATCGTCAGCTGCATTTCCAATTTTATCGGAGTTCAAGTCAGCTAGCTATCATCATAATATGATCACTTTGTGAAGATTGGGGATACATTCATATGTACATACATTCTTCATTTTCTGGAGTGATTGGGAGTCTAGTGGACGCCCCCCGCAGACGTCCAGGACCTCTTGGCGGACCCGGTCCTGCCATTCTGGGTGCAGGCCAAGGAGCATTAGGCACCAGGCAGCTGTTACAGCTGTGCTCTCGTATCCTGCAAAATATATGCTCTTGCAGTTGTCCACTATAAAGTTCTCTGCCTCGCGGAGCCCCACCTTGCTGCTGCTTGCGCTGTGAAGGATCGCGCGCAGTAAATTCTTGTCCTCTCCGCTTTCCTTGACGATCTCCAGTATCAGCCTGTGCACCTGCTTGTGAAGCCCCCACGCCTGCCTGTTCTTCTTGGTAGGAAAGAACCTGCAGAATGAGGATCTTAGTCTATGTTCCTTCACCGACGAAAATGGTGAATTGTGAAAGTTTCTACATTTTGATGAACATTTTTTTAACCTTAGGCCGGTCATTTCAGCTAGCACATTTGGCTTGGACACGGCCTTCTGCAGCTCTCTGAGCTTGAGGAAGATCTTCTTTCCTTTGACGTAGCTGCTTCCGAAGCATGTCCTGGAGATGACATCTGCGGAGTAGGCTCTTATGTCGTCGTCAATCTTGATGTCTACGGTGCCGCCACTCTTGTCGACCCTCGCTTCCCATGACTCGAGCAGTGTTTGCGCAGAATCTACCATCAGATCCACCATTCCCTGGTTTGGTTTGGTTATATATAGATGAAGATACAAAATGAGTCTAGCTGTATATATGCTGCTCTTAAATAGAGTACTGTACCACAGCAGCGCAGAATAATGCAGGATTACATACTGTAAGTGGTCCTAATTACTCCGAATCTTATCAGACACTACCTAGCTGGATCAGAATGTTGTGTTGCTGCTGGGCATGCATGGTCCAAATGAGAACACTCGCGACGCATTATCTAGCTGGAGCTGAGAATTATGTAGGAGTACCTTGACCTTGTCGAGAAAGAACTCGGGCGCAATGATCTTCCTCTGGTGGGCCCAAGCCTCGCCGTTGGACTTGAGGATGCCTCTGCCGAACAGTGGCTCGTGCGTGGCCTTTAGGTAGGAGCTCTTGCCGAGGTCCAGCGAGACGCAGAGGTTGATGTCCCGGACCACGTCTGCCCGGCTCACGTGAAGGAACACCACGTTCCCCATGGAGTAAGTGAACACTGGACCTGCATGCACTCATACTACATGTTAATGAATGAATATGAAATGAACCCTGCCCGGTTCCCACACGTAATAATTACTGTACTGTAGATAATACATGTTCATCACACGTAGTATCTAGAATCAAAGATGTACTGTATTGTTGGGAAAATAATGAGTTGTATTCCGTTTCATCAATCAATCAAATCAAAGATAAAAAAAAAGAGAGTAGGAATCGTTCTTGGCATTGGCATTGCCATTGGGTTGCCGGTCACCATCGACGGCTCTGTTGGATTACCTCGGCGGAACGACCGTAAACCGACACGACGGTAGGCATCCAACAGGAGTCCGGCTCCTCCCGGCGCTCAAGATAAGAAAAGGTGAAAGCGCAGGCGTGCGGAATGGGACAGACGACACAACCGGCGGCCAAGTTGAGGGAGCGGCGTCTCCATCGCCGATCGCCTCATCACGCGCCCCTCCGCAAAGCGGTGGACGGGAGCTCGCGCGCTCTGGCTGGCGGCGGCCGAATGAGCCGCGAGCCCACGCGCATGCATGCAGGCGCACACGGGGGCGATAGCTCCAGCTCCGGCTCCCAATCCCAAGTCCGACATGGACGTGCCGGCGGTCCAATCGTCTCTGGCGGTCCACACATGACATGATCCACCCCGGCGCGGACACCGCACCGCACCGGTGGAGGAATGGAATGGATGGCGTTGCTGTTGCTGGCGTTGGGAAGCCAGAGGTGGTCTCGTAGTACGTACTACTCTATGTTGCGTTGCGTGCCCACCCACCTGACGTGATATGTCGGGGCTGCCTCGTATGTATCATCATGGATAATCTGAAATTATCCTTCTAATCCGATCCATTTCCATGTGACTTGATTGTGTCTTTCTGCTTAGTGCATCAAATTATATATATTGTTACTTGCAAGCTACTAGCCGCTATCTATACATGCATGCATCAAGGACGAACAAGATTCATTTCGAGGGAGCTCGGATGATGCACATGCTGTACGTGGCTAGCTCACGGCTATGCCGTTTGCATCACGCCAAAACTATAGGATAGGATCTACAGGGAGTTCATCACCTTGACCCATTTCAGCTCTCTACAGTTACGTGCTTTGTTTCTTTCCTTTTATAAACAAAATAAAAGTACTATCGTATAGGGGGGTTGGGTTTGTTGTTCTTTGTGGGCATGCATGTCCTCTCCTGCAACATCATTCAGTTTTAGTAGGGGTGGGTTCGAGAGAACAGTTAAATCGTGCAAGCTGATGGCGCCCAGCTCACCTAATATATGGTATGCATCTTTGCTATCCAACATTGTCATGCAGCAACAGGAAAGGCCAAATTCTGAAATTCTGCAGCACGAGACCACCACAAGTTTAGTCGACCTGTTAACGTTGCAACTTCTAGAGTTAACTTAAGATCCACATCACAAATACGGATTGACAGGTTGATTTATTTAAGGAAACCATTTGTTTAATACTCCTACTGCTCAGCTGGGACCTCATCATTGCCGGGTCCTGAGAGAGATTGCACTTGATGATGCCAGATTTTTAAAATGGCCAACCTATGTTTGTTGCTACTATATGGAGTACACCAGCTTAGTGTCCAACACCAGAATGAATCAATCATTCGGCTAAATATGTATGTGCTAATATAAACAATCAGGCATCTTTGGGCTCTGTTAGTGCTTAGTACTAAGCTCCTTCCCTCAACAACAACAAAAAAAAACAATTAGATAATTAAGCTCCCTCTCTTCTTTGGGAGCGACGCTGCAAACTGTTTGGTGCCCGACCGATGCCAAACGAGGGGCATGAGGGGTGAGAAATATGAAGATGGCTTTGTTTTTCAGGGAAAAGAAGTTGACTGAGAAATTAGTAAGCCAAATATGTATGTATGCAACAGGAAGAAGATGCTTCAAAGGATGAATAAAGCAAATATATAAGGTGATGGCCGGAGACACAAATATACCATGCTCTTTCCTCCATTTCTCGTAGAAGGGCAGCACGGCTGGGCGGTAGTCGTGGACGATGCGGCCGCCGGCTCGGGGGGCCGACTTTGCGGCGGCGACGGCCTCCCTCATGTCGGCGATGTTGCCGTAAGGGAAAGACGGGCGCGGGCCGCCGATGCCCTGCCTCCTGAACCCAGCAAGAAGCCTCTGCGGCACCACCCAGACGGTGTAGTAGAGGTAGAGCGCGAGGCAGCACGCCCCCACGCAGCATAGGCTTAGCACCACCTTCGTCGCCATGCCCACCTCTATCATCTCTCTCTCTCTCTCTCTCTCTCTCTCTCTCTCTCTAAACTGCTTGATCTCTGTATGCACTTCTCTCTATGTGAGGTGGAGAGGTGGTACTGTGTTATACGGGGGACGGGAAACAAGTGGGGAAAGGTGGTAGAGTCCAAACGCCAAGTTTGGCATAGAATGGCTCCCCCGAAAAGAAATCCATCACCAGCAGTGAGAGTGTGGGCCGGGCCCTGGGGTAATATCCAAAGTGTGTACTGCCTGTCTATCTATCGAGCGTTCTCTTTTCTTTTCTTTTTATTACAGTACTAGTACCAGTACTATATAATATATTCCCCTTCTTTCTTTTTGGTGCGGGAAGGGAAGGCGATCCAGTATCTCTTTTGATCTGCGGCGACGAATCAAAAGGTTCGTACTCACTGTTCAGGCATGCATGCGGCCTCATTTCATGAAACAGTCTGAGCTACCACCTGAGCTAGCTAGGAGACAGCAGCTCTCAAATCTCGCCGTCTCGTTCAATCTTATCCACCAAAGTCGGCAAAAAATAATTCTGATGCGTGACTCCACCCACCTCTCCTCTCCTCTCGGTGGAATGGTCTTGTTGCTGCACGGCACACCCCTTTCCTCGTTAGGGCAACTCCAACACGGCGATGCATTTGGTCTGCACGACGGTCTAATGCACCGACGCAAACCCAAAACCCGTTTGCTCCTTGTTCGTCTAGACAATTTTTTGGCTTAAATTTGAGTCCTATTTGTGTCCACATGGACACGAGACGGACGCGCCGCGCGTTTGTTCGGTGTCTGTCTTGGGCTTGCGTGTCAGCTGCCCAACCACAGCGTCGGGAAGTCCACTTCTTTTTAAAATAGCAAGTGTGTGTGGGTGTGTGTCGGTCCGGGGGAGGGGGGGGGGTGATCCACTTCCCCGTCCACATCTAGCAAATCTAGTCACACTCGCCTCCATGTCGACGATAGGAAACCCTAGCCCGAGCCATGGGATTCTTCGGCGGCAAAGGGAAGAGCAAGGCCAAGGTGGAGGAGGGCTCCTCCTCATGCCCACTGGTGGCGAGGTGGGCGCTGGTGCCAGCGGCGGGAGGGCGCGTTGGCTGCGGGACCGCTTGTACATCATGATGCACCGCGGGCGGTACCACTGGGAGTACCGCATCCCGCTGCCATGGCTGGACATGAACCTCCCCCACGGCTGGCACCTCAACACCCATCGCATCCCGGTGTTGGCGATGCCGATGTCAGCTCGCGCGCATTCGGAGGAGGTGCGCAAGCGGCGCGCCTTCCTGACGTCGGAGCAGCCCCGTAATCCGGCGTTCGCACCAGACTCCCTCAACTGGGAAGTCTGGTTCGCCACCAAGCACGTCACTGCCTGCAACGGCGCCGCTCGTTCAGTTCGCTCGTGGAGTCCTTAGATCAGTAGTTTTGGATAAACTCACTCATAAAGGAAGAATAGCGCTCTAGCGTGGCTCGCTTCGCTTTTCGACGCGGAGCTCGTCCAGATCGATGACAACATCCCTCCACCGTCCCCGGTGGTGGCGCTGGAGGACCAGGAGGCGAAGGCGGCATACTAGGCCGCCCTCAAGGAGGTGCTCCAGCGCGCCCTCGAGGAGTCCTAGCGCGAGGAGGACACGTGCTGGTTCGGCATGGAGGGGGACTGCGTCTACCCCCAGTCACCACCGCCTCTCCTCGAGCCCATGCCCATGTCAACGCCACCACCACCACCACCCTCGACGAGCAGTACCACTGGCCGGGGTACGTTCGCGAGTGGGTGGGCGCGCCGCCCTGTGGCTAGGCGTGATGCCGGAGTAGGAGGCGATGTACCTCCAGCAATGGAAGGCCTGCGCACTGGCGGAGGAGTGGGAAAACAGCAAGCGTTGTGCATGCAAATGGACCGCGAGGAGGAGCGCCGACAGCGCTGGGCACACTAGGAGGAGGAGGAACGTCGGGAGTGTGTGGAGAAGGAGCGTGCGTGCCGCACACCAGATCCATCGGTGCAACACAAGTCGGAGGAGGCGGCGTCACAGCAGGCCTTCCCGTGGGCGAGGCCGCCGCCGAACTTTCTTGACCTCACCGGCCCGGATGATGGCTACGCCTAGGGCGGCGTGTTGAGCGGCTGGGAGTCGCAATTTCTTTTTTTAGTTTTAATATTTATGTTTAATTATGTTGAAGTGGACTTTGGACGACGATTGACTGACCATTTTAATGTGTAATTATGTTTAGTTTATACGCATGTTTAAAAAAAATTGAGTCCACGCAGACAATGCTAAGCCACCGTTGTGTGCACCGACTGACCTGAACGAAAAAGCGGACATGCCCGTCTGCTCGACCGACCCAAATGGATAAAAATGAACAAAAGTCGCATCCATTTGCGTCGGTGTGTTGGCGTTGTCCTTAGAGCATTTACCGCCGGCATTTTCAAATCCTCCTCAAATGTTCGCGGATGCGATCTGTTAGTGACTGGACAGGAGAGAGAAGGAAAAAAAATGACTCAATCGGACCCATCATATCATCCCTGTACGTCCGGGCCGTCCACGAACCCTCATAGTAAGGACAAATGTAGGGAGAATAAGATGACTCGCGGACGCGCCGGTCAGTCCGTCACGTAGGACGCGGCCCACCTCAGACCATCTTTTTTCTTTGTTTATTCCTTTT